>NW_025887761.1:0-1601 GCF_002878395.1 Capsicum annuum
CCTAACATAAATTTTATATTATTGCATCAATTTATTCAATATTTATGTGTTTTGAATGATGAGTTTGAACTAGGGTTGAGGGTCTTTTGATTGTGATAATCTTGTATTGTTATATCTTATTTTAAATGATTTACTCATATTTTAAATGGATTTGAACTGAATTGGTGCATTGTTATAATGGTGAATTGTGAATGAAAATTGTGGTTTTTGATAACGGTGGGATTTGGTACTTGGTTTCACAAAAATTGATGAATTTTGGCATGACAATGGCATAACCCTCAACCCATATTATAACCTTGGTTTTGAATACAAATTTTTACGTAATTTAACTCATTCTTTAAAAATATTGCATTGCATTGAAGGAAAAAAGGATAAAAATGGCTTGGAATGCCTTTGGTGGCTATGGTTTTAGAATGCCCTTAATGGCTATGGTTTTGATTTCTCAATGAAACTTGGAGTCTAATGGTTAAATGATTTTGGTTTGGCATAATTGGAATAGCTTGTAAGTCTATTGGTATGACGATACCAAGTTGGAAATGCCTAATTAAAGACTCCTTGGCTAATGATTGGCTTATGTGTAAATTCTTTTTAATTTGGGCTTAAAGAAAATTGTGTAGCTATCGAGAAGGTGTTGTCCCGGGTGGACCAACATCGAAAATCACATTTGTCGACGTTGGGGGTCTATATGACCATTGTGTCTGATGCACATATTATATTTTGGACGGCTATCGCCTTGGTGTCTTTAGCCATTCCTCGGTACATGCAGCTAACATGGACTGAGGCCCTTTAGATCGGGCAACCCGGACCCATATAGCCTGTAGGTGTCTAAAAAGTTGGTATGAGCTACATAGTTTAGGACTAATTTTTTAGATGCTCATGTTCATGTCCCTTGTTCCTATACTAACATTCTATATATATATACTTGTTTTGCATATGGTTTTATGACTGGATTTTTGATAAATGCATTATTTTATCCCTTTCCTTGGGTTTCATGTCAGTACTCGCCATACTGACCATCCCCTGATGCTACATTATTTCATAATGTAGATTCTGAGGGCTTTCCTAGTGATCTTATGAAGTATTTGGTTATTGGGTACTTTTATTAATCAGCTGTGAAGTGGTGAGCCTCCATTTTCCGAAAGGCTCGGTCATTTTTAGATTTTTCTATTTTTTTCTAGTGCTTATGAATTTATTTTGCCATAGTCTGGGGCATGTCCCGACTTAGTTGGCATTCTTGGATTAGAGGATTTTGTGGACAGGATTAAAATGCCATTGATGTTTTGTTTTGACTCTTTAAATTTTTGTTTGATTTTATAAATCTTTCATTGATTTGGTTGGCTTTCATTGTTTACTTTTATTGTTCTCTTAAGGTAAGGATAGAGGGCACCCTCGATGGGCTTGAGATGACCGTCATGGCCAGGCTCGAGTTTGGATCATGATAAGTTTGGTATCATACACGATTCAAGACCGTTGGGTATTCACAAAGCCGTGATGAGTAGAGTCCCTTATATGGGTGTGTAGCGCTCCACACTTATAAGGGGGAGGATCCAAGAAATTTAGGAATGTTTCCTTTCTTTGAGTTCAATTTTGTGCTAGTGGCT
>NW_025887762.1:0-4162 GCF_002878395.1 Capsicum annuum
TTGAATTCGACGAAGAAGATCCATTTAACATACTCAATTCATCAACCCTTGTTGTTACGTTCTTCTTCAAATTTTCCAATGCAACCATAAATTCTTCAAGTTCATCAATACCCTTAGTATCAATTGGTTAACTCCACCAATATTTCCCATTATTATTGTCATCAATATTCACCAACTTGTCTTCTTCAATATTCTCTTTCTTCTTCTTCTCTGCTTCCAAATCTTTACACATATGAGAATAATACTGGTTATTTTGTTGCAAAGTTGAATTCATTAGTGGTCGATGATGACAACAACGAAGATGATATTCTAGTGACATAACGGTCAATAACAGCATCAGCACTAGGATGACCGAAAGTGAAAAGATGTTGGCGCTTTAAAGACTGAACGAAAATAACAATTTCTGCACCAGTTAATATGCAAAGTTCACTAGCTTTTTTGAAAAGACCTAAACAACGTTTTGAGAAAGTAACATGTCTACTGTTCTGATTGTCAATTGGCTAGATTGCAATTTTTCTCCGCCCTTGAGTTTTCTTAACGACGTTAGTGTTAACGTTCATGGTGACCAACTTGATAGCGCAATTGAAGTACTAACTCTTTGTGCCAATCTAATGGAATTGCAGGGAATTGTGAATCTCTGAATATATTGATTGTGACTCGAGGAGATGATTAATTGCAACACGCAGTTATCCACGTTAATCTATCAAATGAACGAACTTTTGAACAATCCAATATTTGCAACGCATGCAGTTATTGCTGCAGGATTTTCTAAATTAGCCACTTCCATCGGTTACCCTTTCGATAGCCTTAAGGCCCTTGTACAAGTGTGAAAATTGATATTTACCCTGAGCATTCACTTAAATGTATTATCTTACACTGAGGGGAGCATCTTTAATGTCTTATTGTGCTTTGGTTGTATATTCTGTGGAATGGAATGCAGGTGGGATCAAGTAGCGGTAAACAACTCACTGGTGCTGATGTCGTCAACAAGGCTAGAACTTTGTCAGGAAGTTCAGGTGACTCAATCAGCTATTTTTGTTTTATGGTAACCAGAAGTGATGCTACTCTGCTCTCCCATTTTGCTTCATGAAAAAAGTTATTCGGATGATGTATGATGTATCAATTGTATTACTGCTTTAATGGGAAATGCATGCATTATAGGTCTTATAAAAGACCGATGAAAAGTTCATAAATTTTCTCGTATGGATGGCTGTTTTATGGACATCTTTCGATCTTAAATGTTAATGTTCTTTTAATCTTTTATGACCATTGAAGGCTAGTATAATGGTGTGGGGTGGTTGAAACTTGGAAGGTCATTGGGTTTTGGAGCTCGCTTTGGTGTTTATGAAATATTAACAGCTTTTTACAAAGGTATGATTTCTTCAGATGCTTAACTGTTTATTAACCATTTTGCCAGTCTTCTGAACAGAAAATCCAAACCTAGACCAAGCAGGATTTTTTCGCATGATTATGTTGGTTTGTGTGCTTGTCTTGTAAATTGAAGTTCTAGAACATCCACTCTGTTAAAGAAGCCATATAGAATTGCCCGAAATAATAGATGAAGTACTTGAAAAAAAGGTTATTACCACATCGGAATAGTTGCCCACCTAGAAGCCACATTACCATATTCCAACATAAATGGTTTTAATAAATTCTCATCCTCAGTTTGTTTTGGACCATATCCAGAACTGTTCTTGATAGTTTATCTATGTCAACAAAGAAGAATTAAAAAACACCATTATTTTTGGAGTAAAATATGTTTTCATAACCATTATTTTCTCAACTATACAAATAGAATTATGAAATTTAGAGCTTTTTGCTATCACTAATATATTCACATAGTTTTAGCGTACAGATGTTATAAAAAAGGGTTGAATAATATGCAAAAATTGAAAGAATAATTGGTTAATTTGGCCATCCTTAATTGAACAAGTTTAATTGGCCATCCTTAACTACAGTCTTTTGCGACAGTCAGAATGTTATCTTCCTTACGAAAGATCAGATGTTTCACGAGAGGGCAAAGCACATTGATGTTCGGTATCATTTTATGCATCAAATTAATGCAAGTGGTGATATTGTGGTGAGCAAGATTAGTACTCATGATAATATGATGACCAAGACACTACCAAGTGCCAAGTTTGAGCATTGCTTGGACTTGGTTAGTGTTAGTTGTTAAGATGTGCCCTCAGGGGCTTTTGTGGAAGAGGTGGAGAATTTGTCTTGAAATGGGTTTGAGTTATGAATTAGAATTCGTGTAAAGGTGGAGATTGTTAGAGTTGTGACCGAATTTTGTTGATCCAGCCCAAAAAGTTTCGCGGTGCAACCCATGTTTGTGATTTTCAATGGGGTCTGTGGTGGTAGCGTAGGGATCGGGCCGATAGGCCCGTGAACCTTTATGTTTTTTGAGCCTACGACTTATTTGTATGCACATATTATATAAGTGCATTTAGTGGGTTGTTTTGTGTATCCAGAAAATACTCATTCTACTACGTAAATTTGTGTGTTCTTGTTTTCTTTTTACTTGTGGTTTGCTTTATTTCTGCACGTTTCCTAACAGCTTTCAGGCTTTCTGCTTTAACTTAATTGGATTAGCCTTATGTTATTTTCAACTTGCGTTATGCTTGACAAATCGATTCTCCCCTAGAATAAAATTTCTGTATGTGAATTACGAAGTATCTATTTTGTCACTTCATTATTCCAAGATTGACGCATGGCCTATTCAATAACTTTGATCCTTCTTACAAATTTCCTTGTTATCATTCAGATATGATGTAGATGTTGGTCCATTGTCTCCTTTAGCTGTTAGTCTTGCAGCTGGATTCTCAGCTTCACTTGCTGCTGCTGCTTCTCATGGTTTTGATACTGCCAAATCTCGTTCACAATGCATGGTTCTGCCCAAGGTGTGTTGCCTTACCAGGGATTCGATCATCTGTATTTGATCATCTATATGATATTTTTCTACATGAAAATCCACCCGGGCACCTTAATGCTCAAAGAAATCTTGGGTGGTCAATTCATGTAGTGAAATATCGTATAAGTATTTGGGAGAGCTTATTAGTTACAGTTACAATGTGTATTTGTTAGTTAAGCTCATAAAATCTGAGTATACATGCTGCGGGATGAGTTGGTGTCGGACAAATTTCTATGGTCAATTCAACTTATCGGCCTTGGAGTTGGAATGGTCAATTCCATTGGGTTATGTGCACAATGTCAACAGTCAATATTATCAATTAACACCTCGATCCTAAACTCTTTAAGGTTTTCTATACGAATCCCTTGTACCTATTTCGCTCTATTCAAGCCTGAAGTAATTTTTAAGTCATCTATATTTGGTTTGTGTATAGCTTTTCTCTAGTGCTGCTGGTCTGACAGGATCTATGCAGGAATTCACTAGTTGATATCAAACGTTTTTGTTTCATAATGTGGCAATTACAGCCCCGGTGCAAAATCATCCGACTTTGATAGGTCTTTTGCAAATGATCTCTCTCTTGTAGGTGGACTTTTATCCCATTCCCCTCTATGGGGTTTAGTATTGGTAGTCCTTGGTTGGATGATGGAGTAGACGAGAATGTATATTTGCAACCGTATAATTGGTGCATCTGTAAGTGAGGATAACGGGTCAAAAGTAGTTGAAGCATTCACTTAGTAGGATTATAGCCGATACAGGACCTGATGTATCCTCATTTTTTACACTCTTTATGTGCAGTATGTATCCATGGAGAGGATTTCTCAAATGGCAACTTCCCGGGAAGAGATTTGAGAGTTTGACCGGGATCCATCCTGCAGATCGGAATATCTTATTTCGTGGCTTGGGATTGCGGATGGCACGGAGTGGAATTGCATCCTTTGTGGTTGTAGGTGGTTATCTTTTTGCAATTGACAAACTGCTCTCTTAGTGAAGGTAACAAGACTGGATGAATTGAGGAACTAAGCAAATCAAAATATGATAAAAGAAACATTTTTGTTCTCTGTAACAAAGCTTGGACAAGATCATGACACATTCATTTTGGCAGTCTCTATTTAGATTTTTTGTAGTTTTTAAAATTTGGTTGTTCAAAATCTAATTTAGTATAAACCGAAGTGTTGCGTCTCATATGATTCAACAATGTAAACGGTTTATATTAAATGAGTGAGATGCATATATCGTAAGCATAATTGGTGT
>NW_025887763.1:0-2470 GCF_002878395.1 Capsicum annuum
AGGACCCTCCTGAAAAATAAGATTTTACTTTCTGTTCAGGACCCTCTGAAAAATAGGACTTTATT
The DNA here is from genome assembly GCF_002878395.1 of Capsicum annuum. Classification (NCBI taxonomy): domain Eukaryota; kingdom Viridiplantae; phylum Streptophyta; class Magnoliopsida; order Solanales; family Solanaceae; genus Capsicum; species Capsicum annuum. The sequence goes on from NW_025887763.1 coordinate 66, forward strand.
TTCTGTGCAGGACCCTCCTAAAAAATGGGACTTTACTTTCTGTTCAGGACCTTCCTGAAAAATGGGATTTTACTTTCTGTTCATGACCCTCCTGAAAATGGACTTTATTTTCTGTTCAGGACCCTCCTAAAAAATGTGATTTTATTTTCTGTCCAGGACCCTCCTGAAAAATGAGATTTTACTTTCTGTTCACGACCCTCCTAAAAAATGGGACTTTACTTTCTGTTCAGGACCCTCCTGAAAAATGGGACTTTACTGTCTGTTCAGGACCCTCCTGAAAAATAGGATTTTACTTTCTATTCAGGACCCTCCTGAAAAATGGGACTTTACTTCCTGTTCAGGAACCTCCTGAAAATGGGATTTTACCTGCTGCTCAGGACCCTCCTGAAAAATGAGATTTTACTTTCTGTTCAGGACCTTCCTGAAAAATGGGATTTTACTTTTCTTCAGGACCCTCCTGAAAAATGGGAATTTACTTTCAGTTCAGGACCCTCCCGAAGAATGAGTCATTACTTTAAAAAAAATTAAATCTTTCTTTATCTTAATTTTTGGTTTTGGATAATTTTTGTTCTAGTTTTATTTTGATTTCAGGAACCCACTTGAAGAATAGGGTAATGAAATTGGAAGACAAAAATGGCTAGTCAGAAGCCCGCCTGAAGAGAAGGGCAAATAAATGAAAGTTGATCAATGAAGTGAAGCAATGGAAAATCAAGCAACAAGTTGAAAGAAATTGCAAGTCAGGAGCCCGCCTAAAGAATAGGGTGATAAAACTCGAGTAAAGAGTCAAGGAAAGCTGTGTAGATAGGATTTTGTAATTTCATTTATGTTTTAACTTGTAATTTTTATTTTGATGTAATGTCAGAACCGCACCGGAACCTTGATGGAACCTCACTCGACCCTCCAACTCTGTATAGTCTTTTTCCTTCCCTTAGATGTATCTGTGACTGGTTTCCTTCATAACTTGGGTAGTTAGGATGTCATGATGTAGACTCGGTTTCCCTCATTCCTTCTGTTCCTTCCTTTGAATAAGGGTCGGGTCAAAATTCTATCTCGTTGTCTACTTCTTTGTATGAAAACACTTGGTGTTTGCATTCAAAGGGGGCATGATGTAGACACGTAATTTTGCCCCGTCAAAAAAAATTAATATTTCTTACTCCGTTATCAAAATTTAACCCCATTTTATAATTTTCCACAAGAAAAACAAATAAATAGCCACTTTATCTTTTACGTATTTATTTATTTATTTATGTGTCTTTATCCAAATAACAAAAGATAACAAATTTCGTTTTCTTTTAAAACCTCCCCATCAACCTTTTCAATTAAAAACTTACACCTCACCCACTACCCCCAACCCACGTGACCCCCCCCTCTCCCTTTCTTGTCCACAAAGAAATAGGCACAAGGAACCTTCTAGGAATGGCACATGATGGGACCCACTTAAATACTCTCAATAATATACAGAGAGAGGATATACACTCTGAGGGATTTTTTTTTGGGGGGGGGGACTCATGGTATGAATACAAGAATTATCATTTTTTCTTTTCTTCTTTTTTCGAATGAACAAGGAGACCACACTCACAAACGAATTCAAAATACATAAGTATACACGCCTCCTTTCCATTCTGATTTTGGATTGAAAAAAACTGTACATAGAGTTCACTAGAAGCATGCATACACTCATATCAGTGAGGAAGGGATCGAAAAAGGGAAGCAGATTGAGGATTTTTGGCTAGAAATAGTGAAATCGGGGGAAGTTCGGTATTATCGAGTTTTTTTTTGGTGAAGCTTTCATCCGATTCATGCTCAATCTCGCCGAAAATGGTCCCCAAGTTCATCGATTAATTTTTCCTTCTCGTTGTTTGAGCGATCCCATCTCAAAAATCACTGAAACCTTCTTAATTTTTCTTTGATATTCAGACGTAATCTGGGCAGTGTCCACTGTTTGGGCATCTTCATCGTTGTCAGCTCATAGGAGCTCGGTTTTAAGTAGTTTAACTCTTTCGCTTGGATGTCTAGGGTGCTTCGAATTGGTTTGTCTTTAGGATTGGTAGTCGATATCAAGTTTTGGAGGTCGATCGAAGTCAATTTGTGTTTTCTGTTAACCACAAATTAGTAGCGGGTTTCCTTTTCTTTCTATACTGATTTGGACTGCTCGTTCTTGGGGTTTCCTTGCTCGAGTGTAATACCCCGCATGTTTCTAAGCTAGGAAGTGAATAAGTATTCCTACGTATGAAATCTCCTATCCTGTGATTCATACTTGAGTACATGACTTACAATGAATATCCTAGTGATAGGATAGTTTATGATGCATTAAGCATGTTCATATGAGTCGCTTAAGGTAATACAAGCTAAGAGTTTTTGAATCCATCAAGTTTTAGTGTTCGATTTTGCAAGGGGTCATCTTT
>NW_025887764.1:0-3481 GCF_002878395.1 Capsicum annuum
TATACACCAGTTGGTCCGATTGATGACCAAATTGACTCTTCTTGTAATATTAATTTGTGTCCCTCTAGTATTTAAACCTATATGTTGAACAAAAGTATATCAACTTTTCTAATTTGTATTGATCAACTTATTTGTGAAAATTGTCCAACACTTGAGTATGCGTGTGATGTGATTAATAGAACACATGTGAGTGAAGTACTTGAACATGTTGGTCAACAAAAAGGGAGTGAATCCAAGAGCTATTCTTGAGACAATCTTGTGCTTGAAATCTCTTTGAAACTTGATATTGATCTTTTAGAGAGTGGTGAATGTGTTTGTTATGAATCTACCCATGAAATAGATCATGCTCTCTTTAGGTATAATGTCTTATTTGAAGATGATATAAGCACTCCTAATAGACCTAGTGGTGAAAATGATGGTATAGCTTGCCTTGGAAGCTATAACCTATATGCTAACCCACTATGTTTTGTCAACACTCTTCCTAAAGATAGAAATCTCTTCTTGAAAAATGAGAGTACTCTTAAGGGAAAGAAATGTGTGGTCTTGGAAACTACTTTTCCTTTTACTTTGTGTGACTTTATTGTTGAGAATACTCATGGTTATTATTGGGAAAATAGTAGTGACTACACACATAAGGGAACTTTAGTAGAAGCCAACTTGAGTGATACCTTTCTCTACTCTTTATTTTCTTTGGAAGGCATATATGCTATTGTAGAGACTGTGTCTTTTAGTTTGGGTGGAGACCACGGGAAAGGGGAGTGTTGTCTAGACCCGTGTCTTTGTCCACTCTTCCCCTTTGACCCCATTCAAAATGTAGAAATCGTGATGTTGGTGCACCCAACTTGTTGCTTGGTCTATAGGACAAGCAAAGTGTCATTCTTGGTGAATCCCATAACCAAATACTTCATACATCTTTCATTGATTAATATTTCATTCAAAAGATCCTTGGTTATATTTCAAATATGTGCAACATTGGCATGTTGCGTTGATTTGTTGTGCAAACCCTAACCCTCATTCCATGAGGCGTTTGTATTTGTTTGTCCTTTCTTCGGTTTTACAAGGTTTGGATTCAAGGTCGAATCCTTTTCAAGAAGGGGAGGATGATACGAGATGAATGACCATCATATCTTTTGATGACATCTTTGGAGGAAAACACATAGAGGCTCAAGACTTGGTCATCTCGAGGATACGAGAACATATATGGACGACCCGTTTTGAGCCTACTATTGAGCATACCATACATCAAAGCCGTGAGTGAAAGATTTCTAGGAGTATTGAAGACTTGAGGACTCACCACTTTGGACACTTAATGGTTTACGGTTGGAGTCATCTTCATTGATGACATTTTGGTCACTTCACTACGCCCAAAATGCACCACATGGTTGCCCCTATCATTAAGGGTAGTGTAGTTATTTTGTGTCCTTTTGTAATATATTATAAATAGGACATTTTAGGTCTTATCTTATTAGTTTTTTAGTGATAAAAATATGATACATTGAAAATCCTCTATCTTGAGAGTAGACCACCTTAGTGTGGTTTTTAGTTAGGGATTAGATTAGCCATTGTAGTTTAGGGCTTGGAAAAGCCAATATTGTTCTTTGCTTAGAAACGGTGGATCTTGAGTGAGTTAATTCCCTTGGAGGTCACCTTAAGATTGGGGTGTTGTTGGTACATTCATTAGGTGTTTTTGATTTTAATATACTCTTTATATCCTAATCTTTGTCATAAACTATATCTCACTATCTATCTTTACCTTTCTTGCAATTGTGTTAGCGCTTGTATCTTGTAATAATTTGTTCTGTTAAATCTGAATCTTGTGTGCATTGTGTTCATCTTGTTTATGTTGTATTGTTGCTGATTTGATGTTAAAACACCTTCTAAACTCGTGATACTTGTGTTGTTGTTGTTGGCTGAAACTAGCACTCAAAGGGGTCCTCGGGTTGCTCTCAATTTGTGGACTATTTTGTGGGATACTTTTAAACCTTCCGTGGTCTTTCTTTTATCAGTACACCAGTGTTATTAGTGTGTAATAAGGATGGTTCCTTTGGAAGTGCATTGATTAACTATAGTTGAATAAGGTGACGGTAAAGAATAATGACCTTATTTCTAAGATAGATGATTTGTTTGATCAGCTATGAGGTGTTAAGTTCTTATCTAAGATCAGTCTTCGATTTGGGTATCATCAGTTAATGATTAGGTAGGTGGATATCCCTAAGACAACTTTTCGTAGCCAATATAAGCATTTTGAATTCTTGGTGATGTCGTTTGGCTTGACTAGTGCCCGGCAACATTTATGGACTTGATGAATAGGGTCTTTCATTGATTTCTTGGTTTGTTTGTAATTGTCTTCATTGATGATATTTTTGTGAACTCTAATAGTGAGGAGGTCCCAATGAGGAGCTTGGATTAGCAAGTTCATCGGATGCAAATGAAAGATGAGGATTCAGTAAAGGTGCTATACTGGAATCAAAAGTATGTGGAAGCTACTTGGGAAGCAGAGGAGGAAATAAAGTCCAAGTATCTGTTCTTATTTCCTATTCCAGAAATTCATGCTTAAGGTATTTGTTGATCATAGAAGCTTTGTTAAAGGAAAGGTTGATTTCCTTGGCATCTTGGTTTTATATCCTGGTTAAAGGTAGGAGTAGAGGTGTGTGGAGTCTAAATCATGCTTATATTGCCTTGTCCTATCATTCAAGGATGAATGATCCTAAGTGGGGGAGAATAAAATACCTTGAACTTTTGCCCTTGCAAATTTCTCTGGCCTTGAACTTTCTTTTCATTATATGACTCGCAGCACAAATCGTGTGGTGTGGTGATGGGTCTAGGGACGCCAGTCGTATGTTGGTCAGTGTGTTGCTAGCACAGTTCTGTCCATGTTATGAGATACTTCATACAAGTTGTATGGTCTTGTAACGAGAGGTTTAAGGTTCAATAATATGTTGTCTAGTGTCTAGCCCTTGGTATTCTTTCTTGGTCACGACTAGGCCATACGAGTCATATGGTCTAGTGATGAGTTAGGCAAGGGAGTCATATATTGGATGGAGTGTCGTGTCCAACTTTCTATTCTGGTGAAGAATTGATGATACTAGTCATATAATGTGGTGATGAGTTGGAGAGTCAACTCATACCCACGTGCGAGTCTTCCACATCTTTTACACTGAGGGTATTTTGGACGTTTCCCATAAAATCCCTTAAGACCCCACGTCTTATAACACTTACTGGGCATTCATTCTACACTTTGCAAGATTTAAAACAATCTCTAAACTCTATCAAAAACTTCTCAAGAAAGATTGGGCTAGGGTTAATTCAAGATCGTCATCTAGAGGCTTAAAAATCAAAATCACTCTGTGAATCTTCGTACCTCAGGTATGTGACTCTTCCTTCATTGTTAGTTCACAAAAATAATCTGTTTTAAACATCGTTCATGAATCTTTAAAGGTGGTTTTGAAAATGCATAATGTTGAGTATTGTTTTCTGATGG
>NW_025887765.1:0-1314 GCF_002878395.1 Capsicum annuum
TCAGATTTCTTTCTACCATATCCCAGCTGGAGTGATGATTTTCCAACTGCTAGAGTTTACAGCAGTCTAACTATAACCCATAATAGTCTCCTCTCTTTCAGCACAAGACTGAACAAGTTCTATGACGTTGCCATTATGTATTAGTCAAAACAATAAATTTTAAATAAACCAAGAATTAAAAAGCATAAGCAATAAACAAAGGATATCTAGATTATGTTTCAAGAATCAGTTCAAACTACTTTTTGCACCAAAAAGTATGTGCAAAAACCGTGTAAACAACGATAAGCGCAATTGAATTAACTTATTTTAACAATGGGTGAAAATCGTTTTCACCCCGCAACTTTGTTTAAAAAATCAAACTCCCCCTAAAGATTGAACAATAATCATACTCCCCCCTTTGTCCCATGCAATGCCCATTTTGTCCTTATAATTTTAATTCTATATTTATGTAATATCTTTTAATATTATATGTAATGAATATTTTTTTAACATGGATATTTGTAGCATTTTATTTGAGTTTATTAACTTTATACGCCAATTAATACATTTTATAAATTTATTACAAAATTCAATATTATTTTTTAAGATCGTTATTTTAGTATTATATGTTATTAAAGAGTCGTTTGGTGTGAGGTATGATTATAATAATTCAGAGATAAAGTTCATGATTATTTATCCTGCGTTTAATTAGATGTATAGGTAGTCTCGAAATTATTTGTCGCACTATTTATACCACAGTGATGAGATAAGTCATCACGCATACATGTTAGTACAACTTATTTTGTAATAACTAATCCCGGAATAACTTGTTTCCAAACAACCCACCTCTAAGTGTGTATATATACATATGTATGTACATGCATGTGCGTATATTTTTGTGTTTTATCACTCTCTTACTAAATTTGTTTCGTATTATTTAACTTTTTATTGATACAACACAATCCTTAAGAAAATTTTACTTAGAGGTATATTTTGCTAAATTAACCTTATTAGTGATAATTTGAAACTTTAAATTTGTCTATAAATTAAAGGAAATGTGTCTTTTAAGTCTTGAATGAAGGATTGGTGACATTGACAAATTTAAAGGATCAAACATAATTAAAAAACTTGATTAGGTTAATTGTGGACTTGATTAATATTTTCTAAACTTTTAATCTTTTCAAAAATACAAATTAACCCACACCCACAAAACTTCCCTCCCTCTGCAAATCAATCTCTCTCTCTTCTCTCTTTCTCTCGATAGTCTCTCTCTATAACATCTCCCAACCAACAACTTTTCAAATTTCTCCCTTCAATCTTGTGCAACTTCAACCT
>NW_025887766.1:0-7897 GCF_002878395.1 Capsicum annuum
CTTTTATATTTCATAATGGATACTTATTTTTATTTATAATATATAATATCATTTTATTTGTAATAGTAGTGGCATGCATTATAATTACTAGGGGGCTACGTCGTGCTACACACGGCCCAATATTGATACTTAAATTTTTTACGCTATGTGTAATTTTATCATTTAATTAAAACCTTCATTTATTTAGTTGATAATTTAAGTCATTAATATGATACCCATAAGATTTTGAGAGTTAATCAAATATTTTATATTTTTATTTTTTTTAGTTGTTAATTATTATGATTAATACATTTTTATGTATTTTTTTTGGAAACATATAACAAATTAAAATTTTCTTAGATATTTTAAGTCATTAACTATTACAATTTATAGTACTTTTATGTAATTTATAAATAATATATTTTTTAAAATCTATAACAGATTAATTGTTTTTTAGATATTTGAAGTTGTTAACTATTGTAATTTATAATATCTTTTTGACATTGTAATTTACTATTTTAAGTTATTAGCTAACTTATAATGCTCTCCCTGTTTAAATTTTTGTGGCATTAATAGTCAATTACATTTTAAAAATAATTTAAGTTTTTAATTATTATAATTTATAATAATTTTTCTTTTATTCTAATTTAAGCGACACTGATATAATTTTGATGTCAACCAAATACCACGCTTGAAGTAGCTAAGTAGGCATGTCTTAAATGACTCATAATAACTAACTAGAAGTGATGCTATAAAAATACTTATGAAAAAAGTTTTAAGTAGACCTCATATAAGATGTCAAATTAATTCAAAACATCACAAGCTAATTTATTATTTTATATCTATTTTATCTTTTTTTATTAAATATTATTAATTTTTAGTACTTAGATGACTTATAATAATTAATTAGGGGTGATAAAGTAAAATTACGGTTGAACCAGCTGAAACAAAGATGTCATAAATATGTATTTTATTTTTTTATTAAATATTATTAATTTTTTAATTCTTAAATATCATATAATAATTAATTAAGGATGATATAATAAAATTACGGAGCAAGCAGGCAGGTGACAAGCAGGGATGTCGACGAAAACATGCCTGCTTCATCTAGTGCACTACCTCTTCTAATATAGTAAGTAGAGGAGCATGACCCGTATCAGCGTGGACCCAACGTTAAGATATTTTGACTATGTACGATAAGTTAAATTGATGTCAATTTGAACTATGAATTATAAAATATGAATACATAATACATATTAATTACTTGATATTATTTTTCAGGGAATCAAGTCTCACAAGATAATAATGTATATTTTATTCATGTAACTAACAAAATTCAGTGCATTTTGAAGTTTACATCTTTAATCATATGATAAAAGGTTATCTAGTCATTGCATATTACATCACATGTGGCTTGCAATTAATAACCCAAAATTGCATTGTACTCCCCTACTAAGCCAACATAAACATGTTTTGCTTTCATTTTCCCATTCTCTTTTATTTGTCAACTTGTTCTTCGAAGTATTAAGTTAATATTTTAAATTTAAATTTTAAGTGTTTCAAAAATTATTTAAAAAAGAAAACTATATGTTACCATTTTTCATATTAATTTAAGTTATTTGACGTTGAGGACATGATAAAACATACTTACGTAGATGTTCTATTGAACTATTCTTTTGCGTGTATTTCTTCCATTGAAATGTAGGAGTTATTTGTTAGAGTGTATAAAAATAATTCCAAATAGAATATATTAGTAATCTGCATTTATAATGCCTGTATTAGTAATATTGATATAATTATACTAACATTATTTCTTTTACATAGCTTAGTGTGATGTATTGAAACTTGCCTTTTCAATCTCGATATATTTAAACAAAAATAAAAAATAAATATGAAGTGCATATACATTCTAAGATTCATTTGAAATTTAGCACGGGTTCAATTTATGTTATTTTATTGTCTTAATTTATGTGACACAAATAAAATTTAGATAATTAATCATATATTTAATATGTTTTTAGACATTTTAAGCTAAATTTAGATAATTAATCATATATTTAATATGTTTTTTACATATTTTAAGTTGTTAACGATTGTTTTTATAATAGTTTTTTTATGTATTTTCAAATAATATATGTTACTCTCCTTGTCCAAATTTATGTGGCATTGATAAACAATTATATTTTAAAATAACTGAAGTTTTTAATTATTGTGATTTATAATATTTTTCTTCTATTCCAATTTAAGTGACGCTAATATAATTTTGAGAGTCAACCAAATATTTTATATCTTTTAAATTTTTTAAGTTATTAATTATTATGATTTATAGTATTTTACTTTTTTTTAATATATAACATATTAAATTATTTTTAGATATTTTAAGTTGCTAACTATTGTAATTTATAATACATTTTATGTAATTTTTAAATAATATATGTTACTCTCATTGTCCAAACTTTTGTGTCATCGATAGTCAATCATATTTTTTAAATAATTTAAATTTTTAATTATTGTGATTTATAATATTTTTTCTATTCTAATTCAAGCGGTACTATGCTTTGATGGCCATAATAATTAATTAAGGATGATATAGTAAAATCACGATTGAAGCAACGATAAGACATCAAGTTAGTTTAAAACATCAAAATTTAATTATCATTTTATACATTTTACCTTTCTTACTAAATATTATTAATTTTTTAATACTTAAAAGACTTATAATAATTAATTATGGGTGATATTTAATAAAATTATGGTTGAAGCAGCTGAAGCAAACACGTTATAAATGTAAATGAAATTTTTTAAATTAAATATTATTAATTTTTTGATAAGCAGCTGAAACAGACTGCTCATGGTCGACATGTCTGCTTCAATCGTGATTTTACTATATTACTCCCAAGTAATTATTAAAAGTCATTTACTTGCCCACTTTAGCTGCTTCAATCGTGATTTTACTATATTACCTCTAAGTAATTATTATAAGCCATTTACATTTCTGCTTCTGCTACTTCAATCGTATTTTTATTTTATATCTTTTAAATTTTTTAAGCTATTAATTATTGTGATTTATAGTAGTTTTACTTTCTTTTTTTAAAAATATATAACAGATTAAATTATTTTTAGATATTTTAAGTTGTCAACTACTGTAATTTATAATACTTTTTATGTAATTTTCAAACAATATATGTTACTCTCCTTGTCAAGCTTTTGTGTCATCGATCGTCAATTATATTTTTTAAATAAGTTAAACTTTTAATTATTGTTATTTATAATATTTTTTCTATTCCGATTTAAGCGGCACAATGCTTTGATGGCCACAATAATTAATTAAGGGTGATCTAGTAAGATCACGATTGAAGCAACGATAAGACGCCATGTTAGTTTAAAACATCAAAAGTTAATTATAATTGTATACATTTTACCTTTCTTATTAAATATTATTAATTTTTTTAATACTTAAATAATTTATAATAATTAATTAGAGGTGATATTTAATTAAATTATGGTTGAAGTAGCTGAAGCAGATACGTTATAAATGTAAATTTTATTTTTTAAATTAAACATTATTAATTTTTTGATATATAAATGACTTATAATAATTAATTAGGTGTGATATAGTAAAATTATTGTTGAAGTAGACATATCATAAATGTCTATTTTATCCTTTTTTAATTAAATATTATTAATTTTTAGTACATAACTAACTTATAATAATTAATTAGGGTGATATAGTAAAAATATGAATTTGATATTATTAATTTTTTTAATACATAAATGACTTATAATAATTAATTAGGGGTAATATAGTAAAATCACGGTTGAAGCAATTGAAACAGACATGTCATAAATGTCTATTTTATTTTTTAATTAAATATTATTAATTTCTTAATATACAAATGACTTATAATAATTAATTAGTGGTAATATAGTAAAATGACGGAGCAAGCAGCCTGCTGAAGCAGACATGTCGAAACCTTATCTTTTATATAACTAGGGGATAATGGCCCGTGTTAGCACGAGCCCAACGTGAAGAGCATTCGTAGATTAATTATTGTGATTTATAATATCTTTTTACATAATTTTCATATAATATATGTTACACCATTTGTCTCAAATTAAGTAGTATTGACACAATTTAGAATTGTTAACTAAATTTTTTACATATTTTAAATTATTAATTATTGTAATTCATAGTACTTTTTATTCTATCCCAATTAGTGTGACAGTAATAAAATTTAAAGAGTCAACTGTAATTTTTTATGTTTTTCAAAAAATTATTTTAAGTTGTTAATTATTATGATTTATGATTCTTTTACGTTATTCTAAAATTTATAATAGATTAAAAAGAAAAGTAAAATAAACAAATATAAAAGAAAATATCTAAGCAAGCAACACAAGCAAATATGCCGAACTGTTGCTTGTTTATCATCCTTTTAAGTGAGGTAAAAAATTACAATCTCTGTGTCATAATGTTTAGATGAACATAATAATTAATTAGAGGTGATATAGTAAAATCACGATTGAAACATCGAAGCACGCATATCTTGAATGACTTACAACAACGAATTAGAAGGATATAACAAAGTTACTATAAAAAATATTTGTGACAAAAATTTAAGTGGGTCTCATATAAAACATCAAGTTAATTTAAAACAGCAAGAGCTAATTTATCATTTTAGGTTTACTTTACCTTTTTTATTAAATATTATTAATATTAACACTTGAATGACTTATAGTAATTAATTAGAGGTGATATTTAGTAAAATGACGGTTGAAATAGTTGAAGCAAACATGTCATAAATGTCTATTTTTTAAAATATTATTAATTTTTTAATACATAAATGACTTATAATAATTAATCAGCAGTGATACAGTAAAATTACGCTTGAAGCAGATATGTCATAAATGTTTATATTATTTTTTAATTAAATATCATTTATTTTTTATTACATAAATGAGTTATAATAATTAATTATGGTAATCTAGTAATATCATGGATTGAATATTATTTATTTTTCAACACACAATGACTTATAATAATTAATTAGGGGTGATATAGTAAAATCACTGTTGAAGCAGCTGAAGCAGATATGTCATAAATATCTATTTTAATTTTTTAAATAATTAATTAGGGGTGATATGGTAAAATCACAATTCAAGTAGTGAAGCAAACATGTTTTTAAAACTTGTATTAACTAATTAGAAGTAATATAGAAAAATTACTATTTAAAAAAAATAATTAAGTGAGACACCTCTAAGACATCAAATTAATTAAAAACATCAATAATTAATTTATCATTCTATGTCTATTTTATCATTTTTATTAAATATTAATAATTTTTTAATACTTAAATGACTTTAATAAGAAACAGACATCTCAAAAAATCTATTTAGTTATTTTCATTAAATATTATTAAATTTCTATCACTCAAACTTTATTTAAAATCACATGGAAAATAAATTTAATTACTTAAACATATTAAATAATATAATTTAAATCTACAAATGAGAAACATATGAAAATCCTAAGGTCCACAGTATATGTCCTTAGGGGCATAGTTTGTAATTTAACTGAAAAATGTGGTTACTTTGTAAGGATATGGTTTGTAATTAAGTGAAATAGAGTGTGTGTTTTTTAATGCTTTGCATAAAATAGTACAAACAATAGTGCACAGGAGACAACTCTTAAGCAACTTAATTCTTATAAACTTTCTTTAATGACCTAAATACCCTTAAAAAAAATTTTAACTGCCTGATAACAAACATGTCGAAACCCACTCTTATAATATATAGATAGAAATACACTCTTTATAAAATTAATTTTCATATTTTATAAAAATAAAATATTAAAATATATTTACTATAATTAATGTATGCACATAATAAATTTTGAATACGAATATTTAGAAAAAAGTCATATGTAAATGGTGTCCATCAAATATGGTGCTAACTTCACAAAAAAAACTACTGGTATTTGTCCTTTTTACATCACACTCTTTCTATTTTTGATTAATTAAATTAGTTAGCAAATACATTCCGTTTTGATAAAAAAAACAAGAATATTATTTTTTCTTTTGTTTATAATGGGTAAATGAGATCAGAACGTGAAATGTCATTATACATATATAAAAACATTTGACTATAGTAATCATGAATTTTCAAACAAACATTGCTACTATAATGAGGTTTGATTGTATTTATCATTTGTAACTACACTTTAAAATAAGGAAAAATATTCAGAAAAATACCTGAACTTTGCCTAAATTTCTAGTTGAGCATACTGAACTTTGCGGGAGTCCTATTATCTACCTAGACTTTTTTAAGTGGAATTAATTCCCCCTGAACTTTTTAAAGTGGGATTAATCCCCCCCCGGATTCTTTTAAGTGGAATTAATTTCCCCCTGAAGCGCTATACCCAGTTTTGATGGCCGAAAGTGTAATGCACGCGCTCTTTCTTTTTCATTTTATCACTTTTCAATATTTTTTCACCATTACAACCATATTAAAGATTCCACAACTCAAATTTCTTCTACAAATTAAATTCCAAATAATTCCAGTGAGTCAATTCCAAATTCCAAGTCCATTCTTATCACTTTTCATCATTTTTTCACCAAAATTTTATTCTATCAAAGGTTCTTCGATCAATCTTGAAATGCCCTGTTCTACCTTGCCAACAAATTCATTGCCACTCCAAATTTATTTAGTTCATATTATTTTTTTAAGAAAATCTTTTCCCAAATTTCAAATTCAAATTGAAAATTTCTTCAATAATTTTATTCAAATTGAAAACTTTTTAAAAAAAAATTGCAGGTTCTGCTAATTGGTATGATAACTAGTAAAGGAAAGGTACATAGTCATCTTTTCCAGCGCATCCGTAACAGCGAGACCAACGGATGTGATAAAAAATTCCTTGTCACGAGCTTGGCTCGAACCAAATGCGGGTCTGAATTTTTTCTTTTTCCCCTTTAGTTGGTGTCTGAGGTAGTGGTGGTTGCCAGCGACAATGGTGGTAGTTTAGTGGTGGCCATGGTGGGTTAAATTTTGCCATTTTGATGGAATTAAAGATGACCCATTTGGTGTGTGTGTGTTGAAATTGAATCAAATTGATGTAATTGAATTGGGTGTATTGAAGATGATCCATTGGGCGTATATGCGTGTGATGAAATTGCGTTCAATTTTAATTCAACAATGGAGCAATCATGGTGTTTTGTTGGACTCCATTATTAAAGAGAAGAAAGAAAGAAGAGAGAAGAGACGGGAGAAATTTGACAGAACTTCAAAATAAATACATGTCTATCAAAAGTGATAAAATTTTGAAAGGCTCGATGGTGAGTTTTGGTGGTAAATTTGGCCTATTATGTTACCGATTGAGGGTAAGACGATGAATTTAAGTCTCATCAATCAAAAAGGGTAAGACAATGGGTTAAAGTCAGGTATTAAGAAGTTGGGTTTAAATCCCTACAGAATTATGGCCTCACACATTTTTCATGGATAAGACAATGAATTTCAAACTTCAATGCAATATATTGATGATAGTGATGATAGGCTAAAATGGGATTTTAATGAAAAGACATGAAACATGCCCCACTTGACTTGCTCCATTCTCTTATGTGAATGTGGTAGTAGTATATGATAAAACTAAAAAATAAAAAAAATATTATAATTGTACAAATGAACATGGCGTGACAAAGGAAAAAAAATAGAAATATGTCATGATTATAGTAGTTCTGAAAAAATTGTGTTTTCAAAATGGTCCTTCAAAAGGTTAAGATAATTCACCACCAATTTGATATGAAAGGTATTGGGCACGTTGTTATCATGTGCCCTAATATGATATGTTTTATAAATCCTTCATCATAATAAAAGAAAGATAAAGTAATGTATGTGATCTTCAATGTGATGTTGAGGTGTGTCATGC
>NW_025887767.1:0-3283 GCF_002878395.1 Capsicum annuum
CTTGAATGTCAGGCTATACCGTGACCGCAATTGTCTGTTGCTTCTATCATGATGGTGAGTGAACTTTGGAAATATAGATTTGAGCCAGGAAAGGGTTTGAGAGCGTCTCTGCACGGTATATTCATCCCATATGTCTGAGTGAGAACGTGGGCACGTTTGTTCTGGGATTTGAGCCTACAACTGAAGATCTGAAAAAAGCCAAGGGAAGAAAAAAGGAAACATGGTCACTCCCTCGCCCAATTCCACTACTCAGTGAATCATTTGTTAAGAGCGGAATCACGAAGCATGTGGAATTTGAAGTTGAATTGGTTGATGACTTCCAGAACCTTTTTATTGAAGTTGATATGGTCGAAGCAAGAGAGGGTACTAGTATGGCCGACGTGCAATTCATAGGTCCAGCTGTCCGGCTCAATAATTGGAAAGTCACTCCTCTCCCCGTCAGGAGGGAGTTTTGGTAGTTTATTTTGTTTTTCTTTCTATTTATCCGAACTATTTCAGGGTTGTAATTCGGATTTTAGTTTGTTTATGTTATATTGGCATCTGTGTTTAAACCCTTCTATATTTTATTTAATGAAATGCAATGTCCCTTATGTTTCGTGTCTAATATATTTTATTTTTCTTTTCATACACAGTTCGCTTTATGCTGATTCTAATGACATGACATGCATGCGAAATTTTCAGCCTGATCTTAAAATCCAAACTAATCAAGATGTAATGAAGCAGGATGGGGAATATGATGAAAAAGAAGCACTAGAAGAAATAAGCAAAGAGTTGGAACAGTTTGAAGACAAACCGAATTCTAATTTGAATGAGACTGAGCCAATAAATCTTGGGGATCAAGAAGATGTTAGGGAAACTAAAATCAGTGTACATGTTTTGCCACAGCTAAAAGATGGAATGATTCAAGCATTAATTGATTATAAGGATATTTTTGCATGGTCTTATGATGATATGCCTGGTTTAAGCACTGAATTAGTGGCTCACAAATTGCCAACTAATCCCGCATTCCCTCCTGTCAAACAGAAGTTGAGGAAGTTTAAAACGGATGTAAGTATTAATATTAAAGAGGAAATCATGAAACAACTTGAAGACAAAGTAATTCGAGTAGCTCGCTATCCCATATGGTTATCCAATATTGTTCCCGTACCAAAGAAAGATGGCAAAATTTGAGTGTGTTGATTACCGTGATTTGAATAGAGCAAGTTCGAAAGATGATTTTCCACTGACCAACATCCACATTTTGTTGGACAACTGTGCTAAACACGAGGTTGCCTCTTTTGTGGATTGCTATGCCGGATATCACCAGATCATTATGGATGATGAAGACGCCGAGAAGACATCTTTTATCACACCATGGGGAACTTATTGTTATCGAGTGATGCCGTTCGGTTTGAAGAATACTGGAGCAACGTACATGAGGGCCATGGCCACTATATTTCATGATATGATGCATAAGGAGATTGAGGTCTATGTGGATGGTGTGATTATTAAGTCAAAAAGTCAGGCCGACCATGTAAAAGATTTAAGAAAGTTCTTTGAAAGGCTTCGCAGGTATAATCTCAAACTCTACTCGGCAAAATGTGTATTTAGAGTTCCATCTGGAAAGCTGTTGGGGTTTGTAGTCAGCCATCAGGGAATTGAATTGGATCCCTCAAAAATCAAAGTCATTCAGGATTTACCCCCGCCCAAGAATAGAACGGAGGTGATGAGTTTGCTTGGTAGACTGAACTATATTAGCAGGTTTATTTCTCAACTCACAACCACTTGTGAGCCCATATTCAAGTTGCTGAAAAAGGGTGCTGCGGTAAAATAGACTGAAGAATGTCAGGAAGCGTTCGATCGAATCAAAAGATATTTGTCAAATTCGCCCGTGCTGGTACCCCTAGAGCCTGGTAGGCCTTTGATCTTATATTTATCAGTCATGGACAATTATTTCAGTTGTGTCCTGGGTCAACATGATGTCACAGGCAAAAAGGAGCAGACTATTTATTATCTTAGCAAGAAGTTCACTGCATATGAGGCCAGGTATACTTTTCTTGAAAGGACGTGTTGTGCTCTAACTTGGGTAGCACAGAATTTGAAGCATTATCTCTTATCCTATACTACTTATCTCATCTCCTGCATAGATCCTTTGAAGTATATCTTTTAGAAGCCTATGCCGACGGGTCGATTGGTAAAGTGGCAAATATTGCTTACCGAGCTTGACATTGTATATGTGACTTGAACCCCCATGAAAGCCCAAGCCTTGGCAGATCATCTTGCTGAGAACCCCATAGATGAAGAGTACGAGCCATTAAAGACATATTTTCCTGACGAAGAAGTGTCGTGTGTCGATGAAGTCGTTATAGATGCTGATCCAGGTTGGCGGTTGTTCTTCGATGGAGCTGTCAATATGAAAGGAGTCGGAATAGGTGCGGTTCTTATCTCTGAATCGGGACAATATTTCTCGATAACAGCACAACTTCGATTCTACTGTACTAACAATATGGCAAAGTATGAAGCCTGCATTCTTGGTTTGAGGTTAGCTGTTGATGTGGGAGTCCAAGAATTATTGGTGTTGGGAGATTCGGATTTACTCGTCCATCAAATTCAAGGCGATTGGGAGACGCGAGATTTGAAGCTCATCCCGTATCGACAATGCTTGCATGAGCTATATCAATGGTTTGTGTTAGTATAATTTAGGCATATTCCAAGGATTTGCAATGAAATTGCTGATGCTTTAGCCACTCTGTCTTCAATGCTCCAACATCCTGACAAAGCCTACATCGATCCAGTGCATATACAGAGTCGTGATCAGCATGCTTACTGTAATGCGGTTGAAGAAAAGCTCGATGGAGAACCTTAGTTCTTGGATATCAAGCGATACATTCAGTCAGGAGAATACCCATCATATGCCACCAACGATCAAAGGAGGACTATTAGCCGTTTGGCTAGTGTATTTTTCTTAAGTGGGGGGATCTTGTATAAGAGGGCCCCAGATCTGGGACTTTTAAGGTGTGTAGATGCAAAAGAAGCCTCGACAATCATGGTTGAAATACACTCTAGAGTATGCGGGTCGCATATGAATGGTTATGTCTTGTCAAAGAAGATTCTTCAAGCAGGTTATTACTGGCTTACTATGGAAAGGGATTCTATTCAATTTGTTCGAAAGTGTCATCAATGTTAGGTACACGGTGATCTGATATGTTCTCCTCCTGTTGAGTTGCATGCAATGGCTGCTCCATGGCCGTTCGTGGCTTGGGGAATGGATGTGATTGGACCGATTGAGCCGAAGGCATCAAAT
>NW_025887767.1:3383-4233 GCF_002878395.1 Capsicum annuum
GCCATGGCCGTTCGTGGCTTGGGGAATGGATGTGATTGGACCGATTGAGCCGAAGGCATCAAATGGGAATAGATTCATTTTGGTAGCCATTGACTACTTCACAAAGTGGGTAGAAGCAGTAACTTTCAAGTCAGTGACAAAGAAGGCTGTGGTAGACTTTGTTCATGCCAATATTATTTGTAGATTTGAAATTCCTAAGATGATCATTATAGACAATGCTGCCAATCTCAATAGTCATTTGATGCAAGAAGTATGTCAACAGTTTAAGATCGCGGATCAAAATTCTACTCCATATCGCCCAAAGGCCAATGGTGCTGTAGAAGCCGCCAATAAGAATATAAAAAAGATACTGCGAAAAATGATACAAGGGTCTAGACAGTGGCATGGAAAGTTGTCGTTTGCATTGCTAGGTTATCACACCACTGTTCGCACTTTAATAGGGGCAACTCCATATTTATTGGTATATGTGACAGAAGCAGTCATCCCTGCAGAAGTTGAAATTCCCTCTCTTTGAGTCATTGTAGAAGCAGAGATTGATGATGACGAATGGATAAAAACCCAACTGGAACATTTGAGTTTGATTGAGAAAAAAAGGCTAACGTCTGTGTGTCATGGCCAGTTGTATCAGAGGAGGATGACTCTAGCGTATAACAAAAATGTCCGTCCCAGGAATTTTGAAGTTGGTTAGTTGGTATTGAGACGTATCCTTCCTCACTAGGTTGAAGCGAATGGCAAGTTCTCCCCTAACTGGCAAGGTCCTTTCGTTGTGAAGAAAGTGTTGCCCAATGGAGCCTTATATTTGACAGCTATTGAAGGCAAAATGGCAGAAATGGCTATCAATGCTGATGCG
>NW_025887767.1:4333-5215 GCF_002878395.1 Capsicum annuum
GGTCAGTTGGTATTGAGACGTATCCTTCCTCACTAGGTTGAAGCGAATGGCAAGTTCTCCCCTAACTGGCAAGGTCCTTTCGTTGTGAAGAAAGTGTTGCCCAATGGAGCCTTATATTTGACAGCTATTGAAGGCAAAATGGCAGAAATGGCTATCAATGCTGATGCGGTCAAAAGATACTATGTATGATATTTGATCCTTTGTTGATTTTATTGCATGTTTAGTACTTGCATTTTTAAAGATTGATATGATGAAGGCATTTTATTCTTCTATCCAAATATTGTGTCATCCCTTGTTTACCCGTTTGAGCTTCGTTTTATTTTTTCTTTCATATCCCTTTTTTGAAATCAAAATAGAGTCAAAGATAAATGTAAAAAAAAATAAATCAAAATCAAATCAGAACAAAGAACAAGCTGATGGAACTACGTCCGACCTGATTCTCCTCTCTCGGGAGTGAGATACGTAGGCTGCCCTAGTTCGAACTCGGTCCAACCAAATAAAGATTTAAGATTCACCCAGTCAACAAAATTGGGGCATGATTTAATGTGTTGTTTGAGTCGATTCCAAAAATTGTAAGTCCCACCCCCACTTCAAGTATCGTTTGAGCCCCTTACCATCTTTTCTAACCTTAACCAAAAGCCAAGTTACAACTAAAGAAAGTCATTCAGGTCAATTTTTGATAATGTTAAGGCTAAGCATGCAATGGATATGATGATACATTGTGAAGTACCACTTGTCTCCCTCAGCATAAGAAATCAGGAAAGAAATACAAAAATGAGAGTCTTATTGGTGAAGACCCCCGTGGGCATCATAAGACGATGGTGAGTTGAGAGAAAATGAAAATGAGAGAGTCTTATTGGTGAAAACCTTTGCAGGCACCAT
>NW_025887768.1:0-2422 GCF_002878395.1 Capsicum annuum
AAAAAAAAAATGTTCTTGCAATGCATTTCAATTGAATGAGATACCGTGTGTTCATGCTTGTGCAGTTCTTGATAACAAGAATTTTAAGAAAGGGTCATATTACTCTGATCTATACAAGCCAAAAACCGTCCTGAGAACATATGATCTTCCAATTTATCCACTACCACACAAACTGGGTGATTCCGAAGGAAATTATGGATGAGATTGTTCTGCCGCCGAAATACAAGTGATCCCCTGAAAGACCTCCAAAGAAGGACCCTGGAAAATCCGGACGAGATATGTTTGAAAAGAAGAGCAAAAATTGTTGTAGTTCATGTGGTTTAAAAGGTCACAATAGACATTCATGTAGGAAATACAACAAATGATAACTTGATTGACGTATTAAGTGAATAAACAACTGAAGATTTTTTTCATTTATGAAAAATATATGTGATTTTCAATTTTGATAAATATTTTTTATATTATTGTAATTGTAATTGTAATTGTTAAATTGGTGATATTATATGTAAGATACTTTAAGATAAACATGAATCTGGAAAATACATATTATACTCTTTTAAGTACGTATGAACATATATAAAAATTAATAATAAGTTTACTTATTATTCATAAATATATATATGTAAAGGATTGATGATATGAATTGTTCCTAAATAAATACAAAAAATTAAATATATATGTAGTACATTAAAGTTACACATTAACAAGAAATGAAAAAATGTGTACAATATTAAACATAAATGGTTATGTAGAACATAAATATATACGTAGAACCACTATTAACTGTAACATAATAATCAAAAATCAATAGTATATATTTGTACATTAAAAGCTACTGAGTGAAAATAAGAAATATATGTAGAACACAAATATATATGTAGAACCAATATTAAACTGTAGCATAACAACCAATAAAACATCAAATTTCATTAACTTAAAAGTTACTGATTTAAAATAAGAAATATTCAACTACGTGTTTGTCCAACTGATGTTAAATAATGTAAATTACAGCAAAATAAAAATAAACATCAAATTTCATGAACTTCAGTGTCTTCTGTAAACCAATTTCACGAGGAGGTCTCATTGGCGCTTCATCATCACTTTGTGCATTCTCTTCTTCTTTCTTCAAACCATAATTCCACAAAATAGAAGCATATCTCGTACGAATCAGATCTGGATCAAAATCAACAGGTGAAACAATATCTCCAAAGGTGAGACACTCGGCATATGTCACCATATATAAACCACAATCCCTGCAAATACATATATAAAGAAATAAGAATCTGTTCTATAAAAATAATATATATGTATATATACAATTGATATGTATATGAATACTTACAAACTGCCACTTGGTTGTTGAGACAAATCCTCCACCACATAAATGTCAAATAGATCTATCTTGTCATAGAATTTGTAATTTGAATGAGTAGCAATATCAATACCCTTCTTCTCGTAAAATTTATGTAACGAGACATATAGGTATAACCTTAGCTAACTTTTCAACTTCAGCAAGTACCCCAGCATCATGACCAGCAGACAACAAAGAATCATGTACATAAATGCATCTATCATTAAAAGATATAACCGTAAGAACCCAATGATGTTTAGCCTTAACATTGATAGGAATGAAAATATGATCCATCGTATGTCAAGGAACTGTAGCATGCATGCGGAATCCATTTATGTACTCATTCAAGTGGTATTCCTTTCCACCAACATTAAGAGAATCATCATCAATTCTATACAAAGCTAGCACACTATTTATAATATTCATGAAATTACAGTCTACAGTGTTGTACTTGTATGAAGTATTCGAATCATACTTAGATTTCTTTCGCAGATAATAGAAGCATACATCAATATGCTGCATTATGACAAAAAAAATATACTTAAAAGTAAATAATAAAATTAAAAGTCCTAGCAGGTAACACTACATATGTATATATAAGTACATATGTAACAAATAAGTACATATGTATATAGAAATATACTTATAACAAATAAGCACATATGTATTTGCGAATATACATATGTAACAATGAATAAAGTTTCATTTCAAATATAAAATCTTCACACTTATTAGTAGAACACTTACCTCATCAGACCATGATTGTCCAGGAGTACCCATAATGTAGAACCAATTCTTGTTTTCCACAGCTAAAACTCCAAAACTGATTACTGATATTTTGGACTTGCCCTTCTTATAGTGTTCTTGCTTGTTGCTTCTGTTCAGATATTAAATATAATGATTCATCATTAACAAAAACTTATATGTAAATATTATTATTACAATTAGGTGCTAAAATATAATACCTTTTTGCATGAAATTTAAGAATATCCACAGACAGCCACTTCAGAAACTTGTTGGTAACCTTAGTGTCTTCTATATCATTAACCGGATGAGATACGAATGGATGCT
>NW_025887769.1:0-2348 GCF_002878395.1 Capsicum annuum
GTGGTTTAAAGGGAATTCGGGGCGCGAGTTAAAAATTGTTAAAGTGAATTAGGATTAATTTTGATTTGTTGTTGTTTTGATTCATCGTTATTATTACTTTCACGTCTAATTATCAATTTCGTGATAGTATCATGGTAAGTCAAGCGGGTAGGCAATCGTAGGTTCAGGTAGGCGAAATTTAGGAATAAGTGTTTCGTTGGATGTTGGAATGTGCGTGTGAATGTTTCTTTCTAGTTTATCGTATTTAATTCAAATGTGTGCATTTAGCCGGGGAATGCCTCGAGATCACTTGTATTTATTCACCGGGGAATGCCCCGACGTATCATGTTGGCGAAAAATGACTGTGATGAAGGCCCGCGGAATCGGGTAAGGCATTGGAGCTTAGTCTAGATTTAGTTTAGACTAGGATTTATATTTTTGTATTTTTTTCTATTTTTCGGACTGTATAATTGGACTGGACTTTATGTTTTTGGACTGTTTTGTTTTGTTTATTGTTTGATTATTTTGCGTTCTTTTGTGTGGTTTATACATTTCATAATGCCAAAAGAGTTGATACACTCTACCCAAGCGACCGTGGTTGAACCACGGGATTGAGGGGTGTCTAACACCTTCCTCTCGGTCAATAGAATTTCTTAGCCAGAATTTCTGTTCGCAAACCAGTTTAAGAGTCAAATGGTTTCGAAAAGGATTTTCTAAAGGTGACTTGGCACACCGGATTATGCCAAGTGGCGACTCTGAATAAAAAATACAAATAATCCTTTTTTCGGAATAAATTTTCATTTCTTGTCACTGAAATAATAAAGTCCTTTCGAACTTTAAAATATACATTTTTTGGAGTACGTAAAAAAGGGGCGTGACAGCTTCTGGTGACTCTGCTGGGGATCGAAATGACAAGTTTTCAGAATTCGAGCTATTTTTGGATTCGTATCGGCTTTGTTTGGCATTACGAGTGTATAAGTATTGTTTGTGTTATTTTCACTTTTTGTGCTTTTTCGTGCTCTTTGTTTATAGTATTTATCCTATGTGTTATCGCTTTATATCTGTCATCATGAGTCCACTCCCCGGCCTTCTTTCTGCAACAAGTCCGTAGTACACGTGTTGTACACAACCTCTAGTTGAGTCACCCTTATTTTAGAGGGGGAGCCGTCGGTGTTATGGAGTAGGTGGAAAGCACAGCAGCCACTATCGACCATACGCTTCCCCCGAACAACCTTGTTAGTGAACCACCACGTAGGTCAGCCTTTAGGCCATGCTTATGTGCATCATACTGAGACCTAGCGGGGCCCACATGGCCCTTTGTAGGAGACTCACCTCTAAAGCATCCCTACGTGCTAAGTGTTGCATTTTTAAGGGTAACGAGGTCATTTGACGGACTAAACCAAAAAAAAAATTGTAGGAGTAAGGTGCGTAGGCAAAAACGAAAAAGAAAAAAAATATATAAAAAGTAAGTCAAAAGGAATGAAAAAAAAGGGGGGAATATCTTAGTTTATTTTAGAATTCGTTATGGCTTTTGTTCTTCACAATCCAAAAACTCAAAAAGATTTTTTTTACGTTTTGCATTTGTCTTCTCAAAATATTGTAAAAGCGAAAAAAAAAAAGTTTTGTTTGCCTTTTCTACTTACTTGTCAAAAAACAAAAAATACCAAAAAGATTTTTTTCCTTCATAGTTGGTGGTGTCAGTCTTAGCTGATAATCCAAAAGTTTTTTCGTTTGTCTTTGAAAGTGTCCCTTAAGTTAGGACCAATTTATTAGTAAATCATTAATTGTCCAATCTGATGAACTACGTATACCTGATTCTCTTCCCTTGGGTTGGGATACGTAGGCAACCCTCGGTGGGTCCAGTAAATTTTTTTGTGTTGGCCTTTGTCTTAGTATTAGCCTAGGTCTCTCGCCCCGTAATGTAGAGTTGTTTGCCAAGTAGACTGATTTCGCTCAGTACTTTTGTTCGGCAAATTGGAGTCATGGATGTGGTCTGTCCCATCAACATATGTTTGCGTCAAAAATCTCGAGGGTTGAGAATCTTCTACTCCTGTCGAATTTTGGAGATAACGTCTTATGTGTTATTCAGGATGGATTTGTCCTCTAAGTCTAGAGTTCTGATGGTTGTCAAGGTGCCCAAAAAGTTAATCAAATGGTGGGATATGTTTAACTATGTTGATCAGCAGAAACTAGTTAAAATATTAGGTGATCTTACGGAACTTCTGCATGTTACTCCTCGTCCAGATTTAATAGAGGCTTTGTTGACCTTTTGGGATCCGAGTGGTTTGGTATTCAGGTTTGGGGAATGTGAAATGACTCCTAGTTTGGCGGAAATATCCGGTTTGTTGCATTTGCCCTATATCGAGAAG
>NW_025887770.1:0-50288 GCF_002878395.1 Capsicum annuum
CCCCCCTCGGCCCGTTTCTCCTCCAATTCTTTAACGGTCCCCTTTTCTCCTCCTTTTTAAATTTTTTTTCACCATTAACACCATTTTCACCATTAACACCAATAACTTGATTCGAATTTAACAAGAAATTGATAAATAACTTGTTCATGTAGATTAAGCCATGACTCCTCTATCAACATTTAGAAATCAACAATTGCAAATAGAACAAAACCTAAACCCATCCACAATAATTCCAGATCTACCAAACGATTTAGCAGCAATAATACTAATATTCGTTCCTTTGTTCCGATCTGCCATGAAAATGCTTCCTGCTTTAATTTTTTTTCACCATTAACACCATTATTTCAAACCTTCTCAAATGCTCCAATAAGCACACGATGAGAAAGTGATAAATTGTCATAAGTTATTTATCATCAAAAATTAGATGTAGTCATCTGAAAAAATTAAATAAAAGTAAAAAAAAATTAATGAAGGGAGGGATTAATGGAGCTCAGTAATGGTGTTCTTGAATTTTTTTTTTTTTTTACCTAAATGAAGAAGATGAAGAAACGGGGGGGGGGGGAGGAGGAGGGGGGAGTATGGGGGAGGTGGGGGGCGGGGGTGGTTATGAAGAAGATGATGATGGAAGTGAGTTTTTGATTTTTTTTAATCTAAATATATATATAAAGAAAACTTGTAAAATTAAAAGGTGGGACCTACCATTTTTCATGTTTTTTAAGCAAATTACACGTTGATTTTTTAAAAAATTGCCACGTTAGCAATTAGGGGGGAAAAAAATTCACTTGAAAGTTGTTAAGGGGGGTAAATAATTACCCGATTAGTTTAGGGTCCAAAGTAAGTTTTGGCTACAAGTTTAGGGGTGTTTCGATGTATTATCTCTATTTTTAAGTAGTGCATATTGAACGTATAGATGTATGTATATTTTTTAAAGTAGTATATGTAATGTATATATGTTGCATGTATATTTTTTAAAGTAGTATATTAAATAGTATATATTGAACATACACATGTATGCATATTTGTGTATATTATTTGAAAGAATATTTATTGAATGTATATATTTTGTATGTATATTCTTTAAAGTATAATTTTAAGTAGTATACGTTGAACGTATACATGCATGTATATCTTTTTTAAAGTAGTATATGTAATGTATATATGTTGTATATTTTTTAAAGTAATATATGTAATGTATATATGTTGCATGTATATTTTATAAAGTAGTATATTAAATAGTATATATTGAACGTATATCTGTATGCATATTCTTGTATATTATTTGAAATAGTATTTATTGAATGTATAGATGTTGTATGTATATTCTTTAAAGTAGAATTTTAAGTAGTATACATTGAACGTATACATACATTTTGCATATATATATATTCTTTAAAGTAGTATATTTTGAACGTATACATATATGAATATTTTTGTATATTATTTGAAGTAGTATATACTGAATATGTTTGTGTGTGTGTATATATATATTTTCTAAAGTAGTATAATATGTAATGTATATATGTTGTATGTATATTCTTTAAAATATTATTTTAAGTAATACATATTGAACGTATACATGTATGTATATTATTTGAATTAGTATATATTGAATGAATATATGAATGTATATATTCTTTAAAGTAGTATATGTTAATTATGCAAATTCAAATTTTAAGTTGTTAACACTACACTATCAATTTCAAATTCAAATTAATATGGATAAAAAATAGAAAGAGAAAGAATGAGGATTTTATGAAAATTTAGAGGAATATACTAGTGTTGTTTATATATTGATAAGTGTGGATATTTAATTTAGAATGTTAGGTTTTGGGAAAGATGAAAATCTTGAAATTTGAATTTCAAATTTCAAACTTGAATTGGCCCAAGCTAAAGATAAATATTTAATCATTTAATGGTCCACTTGAATAATTTAACATTGAGATATGAGATTGAAGTTGAATTTTTAAAATTGAACTTTCAAATTAAATTCGAAATTTCAAATTTCACATTTCAAAATTCTAAGTTCAAAATTATAATATATTCTTTTAAAAAAATTTAATTCCAAATATTTTAATTTCAAAAAACATTCAAAAATATATTGTATTTATATTCTTTTAAGTATTATATGTTGTTGATTTATGATATGTATATTCTTTTTATTAGTAGTATATTGAATGTATATATGTATGTATATTTTCTTTGTATATTCTTTTGAATAATAAATATTAAATGTGTATTTTATGAAGTAGTATATATTGAATGTATGTATGTATGTATGTATGAATGCATATTCTTTAAAGTAGTATATATTGAATGTATATATATGTATATATTTCTGTAGTATATATTGAATGTATGTATGTATATATTTCTTATAGTCGTATTTTACTTAGTATATATTGAATGTACATTAAGAAAATTCATCAAAATACAAATAAAATATTATTATGTTTTACATCTAGGCCCGGTAAATCGACCCATTAAGCATACCCAGGTCGGGTTGACCCAAATCAACCCATTAAGATTGGCCATATATGCTAAGTGGGCCAGTGCTGGGCCGTGAGAGGGATATTTATCGTTGATCCTGGCACGGACTAGCCCAGTAAGAGGTAGGACTGGACCGGATTCCGTCAGAGCCAGTAAAGAAAAAGGAAAAAAGACTTTGTGTAGCCTTTTAAAAAAAGAATAGCCCAAGTTTGGGCATATGGACATATAATGTTCAGTCGGGTAAAAATATGCCACTTTATGGTCATTTTCTGTTCTTTCTCATTTGGATCATTTTGTCCTACGTAGTACATATATAATACTGATACAGTTTATATACAATACTGATACAGTATATTCAATTTGGGCAATTAGGCCCTTTTAAAACTTTTTCAATTTTTTCTTTGCTATAAATTTTTTAACTGATCAAATATTCTGCTTTCTTTTATTGTTTAGAAATAATAATTAAATTATATAAAAATGATATAATTGTTAAATAGAATATGTATCTAGATAAGATATATATATAGAAATTGTATAGTTCTATAAAATATGTATATGTAAAAAATATATAAAAAGAAATATAGAAAGTGTATGAAAATTATATAATTGTTGTATAAAACATGTAAAAAAAAAATGTACAGTTATTGTATAAATTGTGTATCAAAACTATATAATTTTCGTATAAAATATTTATATGTATAAGATTTGCATAGAAACTGTATAAAAGGTATGTAGAAACGGTATATAATAAGTCAGTAAATTGAAATGGCTAAAAAGTGGAATTTGAATTTTATGATCATTTTCATGAAAATAGTTTAATTTGAAGTGTCGTTTCTGTCCTTTCCCCTAAAAACAAAAGAAACTGTTATCGAATTGACCCAAACCTATCCGATTGATGGATTTACTTTAGTCCGGCCTTATGTCAGACCCAAGCATAGCGGGGCTTTAGTGCATATAGTCCTAAAATAAATTAATATCTTTCCCCATACACCACGTTAACCAGATTAATCTAGCTATAAATCATTGGCAGGAGGAGAAGAATCACTAGTGCTAGGTAATGATTGCCATTACTACTCTTCAACTGCTAGGCCCCCCCTCTATAGACTAATTACTAAGATACCTTTTATTTTGTTTCATAGGATAGTATAATATGCCCTTTTTCTAAAGGGAAGTATTTGGTTACTAGTGGATGAGAGTACCCGCCTTAGTATCCTCATAACTCATATCCACAACTCTCGATCTTTTGAATGTGATTGTTCTTAACCGATCAATACTCTATCTATACAATGTAGTTACCTTAACCATCATTCTATAAAACTTGTCTTTAAGTTTTGGTGGTATATTCTTATTGCACAAGACTCTGGAGGCAAGCTGAAAAGACTTAACCACATAACACATTCGTTGGAAACAAGGGTACAGACATTCTGGGACTTTAAATTTAGGACGAATTTCCATGATTTGAAGGTAGTTGAGTTTCAAAGAGTGCTGACTTTACCCCATAAGCAAGTCACATAGATAGAGGATCTTGATTCTTTATGGTAGGGTATGGGAAATAATATTGTGTTCTCTAGTAAGTTTTTTTATGAGAAACTTCTTGTGAGGGAAGAGCATGCATTTTGTTGTAACACAGTTTAGATACCAAAGGCGTTGGGGAAGGTGTGGTTTTTTACGTGGTCAGCTACTAGAGTGGTGATCACAAAAAATCTTAAAAATTGGGAAGCTATCTACATCAGTTGGTATTTTATGACTTATGTGTAAGAAGGTGGGTGAAGAAGAGGATCATCTTCTTCTTCATTATAGTTTTACTATGAGCTTATGATTTAGGTGGTTTGAGGAGAAGAAGACACAAGGCTTGAAATGTTACTTCTCTTGGTTTGATGTGGGTCATTTGAAAAAAGAGAAATATGAGAGCTTTTGAAGGGGTAGGGATGAGCTTTGCTCATTTGAGGTGATCTTTGATCCCTTATTTTCTTGTGGTGCACTCATGTAATTCTCTGTTTGTCCAGAGGATTAGACGTCTTTTGGAGTATCGTATTCATAGGTTTCTCCTTGTTTGGTATACCATTTGTGTACCGTTAAGTTGGTTTTTTTATTATTAATAAAATCTTTTACCTGATAAAAGAAAATATTTAGGTGGTTTGATACTTCATGGCTATGTCAAGAATCGTGAAAGAGTTGATGTTCAGCTGAAAGAGCATGAAAAGGAGGAGAAGACATAAGGCATAAAATGTGGGTGTACTTGTGTTAATGTGGAAAGACAAATATGAAAACTTTTGAGGATTAATGTCAACCTTTTTTCAATTGAGGAGTAACTTAAGACCTCTTATTTTCTTTTGGTGCACCTATAGATCTTTTAATTGTGTAGACGATCGTGTGGAGTTCGTAGAGAATCATTTATTTTTGTAGGTTCTTTACCTTTTGCTATACTCCTAGTATGAGCCAGATTTATATTTATGAATGATAATATGTTTACATGATAAAAAAAGACTATTGTTGAAACTTAGTCATTTTGTTAATTGTTTAGTTTTGAATATTGTCGGACAAAACATATATCAAGTTAACGTCATCAATATTTTCTGATTTATTGTAAACCAAATCGTTTGTTTGGAAACTAAGAAAAGTAAAAGGAAGGGAAGAGGAGGGGGGATTGAGGGGAAAACACCTTTTTTGCTTTTGATTTTTGGGGATAGCAAAACAAGAGTATTTTCTTTATTTGGTTGATTTGATCGAAAAATAAGGAAAATAGAAAAATGTACATCTTTTGCTTAGGTTTGAATTGAACGCATGGACTATTAGGTAAATACAAAATAACAATAAAAGTATTTGCAGCAGAATAATTGAAATAAAATAGAAAAATAATGACACCAAAATTTTACGTAAAAATTCTTCTAAATAAAGGAAAACCCATGAACAGAGGAACAACTAATATTATTATAGTAAAAAATTTTATAATGTGTAGACACGAGTACAATACTTAAAATGATCACTATACACTCAAAAGAAATAGCACTATTTTACCTTCCCACCTTACTAAAATATTACTCACTCTAATTTTTCCTTCACAAATTTTTTTTCCCACGATCCATGAAATACTCATTGTTCTCTATATTAATTTTCACTCTATGCTGACGTGTCTTAACAAATGAATTACTGCACCCTATATATAGAAAAAAAATATCCATGTCGGTGTCATTAATGACATCAACGAAGGACAACATTTCAAAGTGTTCATCATGCACACATTTAATAGCTAATTTTTACCAACTATGGAATCCTTGACGTTTTCCCACACTTTGCCAACTTTGAATTTGTTAGCCGAAAGAAAGAAAATATCTTTTCAAAAATCATGGAGGATATAGGGAGGGACCCCACAAATCTCTCGCTCCAGTCCCATTCACCAGAACGAGGTATCTCCATCTTCTCAAGGAGAACTCATGCTAATAAGTTTTATGCACATATTGAACTTACCGTAACATAATAAGGTTAGTTTTGTAAAATACATTTTTAATAATTTTTTTTTTAAGAATACCGTTAAGTAAATATGGACAAAATAAAATAAACATAAATAGTAATATCATATTACATGAACTACCAAGGAGAATATCAAACGACTCAAGTTAAATAAAGCCCATACTTTAATGGGATATTATGAGCTTAATCTGTATTTGTTTATTATTTTGGAAATATTTTATTTGTGTCTGCTTCGGAGTTGCTTATTTTTATTAGAAAATTACGTAAAAATACACACAACAAACTTATATTAATAGATATAGCTAATTTTGAGGATGTTATAATATCAAAAGAGACCAATGCCTATAGAACTAAAAAACTACTTTTTATTTCTAGCCATTTCTTTCTCTCTCGCTTTCATTTTCATCTTCTCTCCCCTCTTTGTTACTATCTTTCTTCTCTTGTTCCTTCATCAACTTTATAAATTTAATAAAAATTGTTCAGCCGTGACTTGTTCCCACCAAAAGCAGCTCAAGAGGTTTGTGAAAATTGCCTAATAGGTTGACATCTACAAGGAAGTAAATTTGAAATTTCTATATTTATTGGTACAAATCCAAAATTTGGGGCACAATGTTTTACATAATAGTGAGGAACACAAGGCCAAAATAGCTGCAACATAAATTTTTTTATGTCACAACCCCAAAAGAGGTATCATGATGACACTTGTCGTGGCTAACCTTGACAAGTAATTCTCTCACCCAAACTGATACACACGGTAAAAAGACATAAAAACCCCCAAGGTAAGGCTTCTAGAACGAAGCCGAACCACATTTATATTATAAAAGCGGAAAGAATAAAATAAACACATGCAACCATAACTCTCAAAACCTGGTGTCAAAGGTGTAAGAACTACTAATATTATCCAGGAGTCAAATACATCAGAAAAGTAACCACAAAGAAATAATATCTGTCTTCGAATATTAATAAAGACAAAACTAATACATAAAGATCGAGGTGAATTTCGGACGTATGAATATCCAACCGTTACCTTGAGTAATCTGAAGGCTCCTGAAATTAACTAGTCCGAGGCATATCCAAACCTGAAGCTGCACCGAAAGGGTGAAGTAAGAGTGAGTACGGTCCACTTGTATACAATAGGTATTATAGGCCGACCGAACAAAGTAGAAAATAAAGCATACAAAATACACACTAAGGGCACGTCACCTGCAATCAGAAAATGTCCCACAAAGGTAGCGCACACCGCTTACACTACCGGTTCTAATATATCACATATATTGCAACATCACACCAAGATAAGACACACGTACATATTATATCACATATAAGTAGAATAAGGGAGAACATGTATATATAAGATCATTAAATACAAGTCCAAGAAGATATAACAAATACATAAATGATAAGTCAATATGGCAATACAACACAACGTAACACAATAAAGTAAGTGCAATGTATATGATGATGATGACCATGATGCACGAGGTCTTCGCACAACCTCCGGAATCATCTCACAATCCTCGTATACACCTATAGAGCTAAACTTTCTATCGTAGGAATCATGGGGGGTTCGTCAACCCATATACAATTCACATATCTCATATCTCCTTTCCGACACATCTCTATCTCCTTCAGGTGCTGCCAGTATTTCTTAGATGTTGCCACAGTGGAACCAATGTTTCATAAATGAGTATGATGTGAAGATGTAATGCTCATAATCAATCACAATGAGTATTTTCACAACCAATCACAATGATATATTTACACAACCAATCACAATGATATATTTCCACAACCAACTACAATTATACATTTTCACAACCACGTGAGCCAATATTCACTCATTATTTTCGTTTCATCAAAGAATTTTCACATGTCTCATATAACAAGTATGGATATAGCACAATACACCAATGGTACCATATTAGGTATTTCAATAACACAATACAATTATTCACATATGTTTAAGGCTATCAACATCACATAGGATCCCACACGATTGCATATATCACATAATATCTCAATTTCAACAATTACATTACATAAACAACACATCCAGCAAAGTCTGAAAGAGTTAAGCTATAACCTACCTCAAAAGCTGAAACCGATCCACTACACTTTGAACCCATGACCTTACTTTTCACGAACGATATCGAGCTCCACTAAAAGTATCAAATATGGAATCTACACGTCAAAACAAAATCAATAACACCCATACTGACTACTTTTGGTTTGAGGTCAAAACGGACCCCGAAATAAATTTTTGAAAAAGATGGCAAAATCATAACATTAATTTAAAAATGTATTTTTCATATTTTTAGGAACCTCCAGCTGAAAACTCAAGTCAAATCGATTAAAAATTGAGGTTCAAATCGAAGCAAATCATTTTTAAGCTTTACTAAGTAAAATCATTGAAATTCGGATTAAAATCAAGAATCAGAGTTGTTTTGAAGGTTAAATTGATGAAAAACTAGTAATTATAAGATAAAAACATTATTCAAGTGAAAAGGAGTGAAATTTGGGTTTATAATCAAGTCCTAAGATTTTTGAAATTTTGAAAAATTAATCAAGAAATTACTAAGAAAATGGTGAATTCTTACCTTAAATCCGTAATAGAATCAGGAAATAGATATTAATCTAGCTTCCCAAGCTCCCACAAATTTCACTTTTAAGCCCTCACACTATTTTAGGGTTTAACTCTCAAGAGGCAAAGTAAAAGAACGGACAAAATGAGCCAAAAAGAGTAAAAATCTGCTATATATTGCATAATTCTTACCTTAAGTCCTAGTGGACTTCGAGGTGTGCTCAAAATTCGTTCGGAGTTCGATATACGCAAACGAATTATGTAACCATATTAATTTCAAAGTTCTGGACTCAATGGCAATATTCAATTTTTGAAAAAAAATATCGTTTTCACAAAGATGATCTTCGAAACTCAAAATCATAATTTTTCAAATCGAGGATCGAAATGAGATTTAAAAGCCGTAAAATCATACCAAACATGTTACCACCCTAAAATTTATATTCTGGATCTGATGGCAAAGTTAAATTTTCCATCCAAGGCCATTTCGATCAAATATGGGTCTCATACCCATATTTTTAATTTTCTAACCAATAAGTCGAAATGAGCTCGGGTGCACCGGGACCCGAATCAAAGGTCTACCTAACCTAAAATCGATATTACAGAGTTGCTGGTGCAGTCCGTTCAACCATCCATTACACGGATCAAAAGATATCTATATAAATTCAAAATAAGATTCTCGAAACTATAAAAAATCACAATATCGCATAAATGAAATCAAAATGCATCGGGAACTGTGCCAATCACCTCCACGGCCCAGAGATACCATAATACAACTACAAGAAAGGGTAAAATGGTCAGATCACATAAAATCTCAAATTTCACATATTTCATCAAATTTTTAGGTCGTTACATCATCCACCGCTAAAAATTTAGTTCGTTCTCGAACTAAGACAAAGAAATACCTAAATCAACAAGGAGCTGGGGATAGAAACTATGCTTATTAGACTCGACCTCTCGAGTTGGCTCATTTATAGGTTGATGTCACTACTGAACCTTAACCACAGGGATAATTGTAGAGAGAAACCGCCTAATATCCCTAGACAAAATGGAGACCGGCTCTTCAAGAAAGGACAACTACTTCTAACTGAACTGACTCCCAATGAATAACATGAAACTTATCCAAAATTTTATGGCGAAACATAAAAACATGAAAAACTGAATGAACAATTGATATATTAGGGAGGGGGAAAAGCCAACTCATAAGCCACATCACCAACAGTCCGAAGAATCTCAAATGGACCAATATACCTGGGGCTAATCTTGCCCCTCATCCCAAACCTTATCACACCCTTCATGGGTGAAAGTCAAAGGAAAACACGATACCCAATACCAAATCTCAAGGCACGAAGTCTACGATCAGTATAACACTTCTGCCTACTCTGAGCCGTTCTGTCTTTCGTGAATGATCCAAAATTTGTCCAAAGACTCATGAAGCAAGTTTGTTCCTCGAGATCTCACCTCTGAAACATTAAATCAACGCACTAGGGAGCGACAATGCCTACCATACAATGCCTCAAAATGAGCCATATCAATACTGGAATGGTAGCTATTATTATATGCAAACTCAGCTAAATCCAAAAGCTACTCTCACTGCCCACCAAAATCCATCACACAAGTGCAGAGCATATCCTCCAAAACCTAAATAGTTTGCTTTGACTGACCATCAGTCTGGGGTGAAACGCCATGATAAAATTAACTTGAGTAACCAACTCATCCTGAAAAGTCTTCAAAAAGTGAGATGTGAACATAGAACCTTGATCTAAAATAATGGACACCGGCACATCATGAAGACACACAATCTCATAAATGTTGATACGGGCCAACCTCTCAACACTAAATGAGACTTGAACCAAAATAAAAAGAGCTGACTTGGTCAATCAATCCAGATGACCCAAACATTGTCAGAACCATGAGATGTACGAGGCAAACCAGTCACAAAGTCTGCGTGATCTATTCCCACTTCTACTCGGGAATGAGTAACCTCTGAAGTAATCCTCCAGGTTTCATATGCTCGGCCTTCACTTACTGACAACATAGGCAATGAGCTATAAAATTTGCTATATCTCGCCTCATATCACCCCACTAGTAGAGCTGCCTCAAATCATGATACATCTTAGTTACACCTGGATGGATAGAATATTTGGAACAATAGGCTCCTCCAAGATCAACCTAATCCAGTTACCTACTCTCGAAACACAAACTCGGCGTCCAATCTACCAAACTCCATCTGAATCAAGTAAGGTTTGCTTAGCCTCCCCACTCAACACCTTATCTCAAATCAACCTCAACCCAATATCATCAAACTAATGAGCTTGAATCTGCTCCATCAAAGAAGATCTAGCCTCCACAAATGCCAAAACATGCCCAAGTGTCAAAATATCAAGCCTAACTATTTGGCTAGCTAAAGACTGAACCTCTAATGCTAAAGTCCTATCCTTGTTTAAAAGATGCGCCAATCTACCCATGCTAGTCAAATTCTAGCGCAAGACATCCGCAAGCACATTAGCTTCACCCGAACGGTAGAGAATAGTCAAGCCATAATTCTTAAGCAACTCAAGCCAACGAAGCTCCCTCATATTAATATTTCATTGGGTAAAGAAGTACTGAAGGCTACGATGATCTAAAAAGATCTTACAATGGACTCCATAAAAGTAGTGCCTCCACAACTTCAAGACAAACATAATTACGCATAACTCCAAGTCATGGGTAAGATAATTTTTCTCATGAGGCTTCAACTGAAAAGATGCATAACCAATCACATTGCCCTTCTGTATTAACACAACACCTAACCCATCAACTTGAGCATCACAGAAGATGATAAAACCCACGCCCTCCCTGGGAAAAGTCAAGCTAGGAGCTGAAGTCAACAAATCCTTGAGCTTTTGAAAACTCGGCTCATAAGCATCAGACCGCTGAAAGAAAATATTCCTCTGAGTCAACTTAGTCAAAGGAGATGTAATAAAAAAGAAACCCTTAACAAAACACCGATAATAACCTGCCAAGCCAATAATACTTTGAATCTCGATGGGTGAAGTAGGTCTAACCCAATCACGAACTGCTGCAACCTTGGCTGGATCAATCATGATACCTTTTTTAGTCACCCCATGAACCAAGAAAGAAATAGACTCCAACCAAAACTCACACTTGGAGAACTTGGCATACAACTTCTCATTCCACAATCTCTGAAGCACAATCTGCAAATGATCCTCATGCTAAAACTCACTCTTGGAATACACCAAGATATCATCTATAAATACAATAACAAAGGAGTCGAGATACGATCCGAACACTTGGTTCATCAACTCTATGAATGTGGCAGCGACATTGGTCAATCCAAAGGACATGACCAAGAACTCATAATGACCATATTGAGTCTGAAAAGCTATCTTCAGAACATCCAAAGCTCTAATCCTCAACTAGTGATAGCCGAACCTCAAATCAATCTTCAAAAATACCGCAACACCCTAAAACTGATCAAATAAATAATCAATGCAAGGAACAAGATACTTATTCTTATCGTCACCTTATTCAACTGCCGATAATCAATACACATATGCATAGAACCATCCTTCTTCTTCACAAATAAGACAGGTGCACCCCAACGCGATATACTAGATCAGATAAATCCCTTATCCAACAACTCCTACGACTAATACTTCAGTTTTTTCAACTCTGTTGGGGACATCCTATAAGGAGAAATAAAAATGGGCTTGGTGCCTGGCTCAACATCAATATCCAAATCAGTATCTCAATCCAGAGGCATACCAGGCAGGTTCGTAGGGAACACATAGATAAACTCACGGACGACAAGAACAAAATCTAAAGAAGAAGCAAACTAACACTGGTTTCATGAATATGGTCTGTAGACATGTGATTTTTGATTTTCCCCGAATTTTAACCTATTTTCGATAATAAATATTTATGTTTTTGTCCGATATTATTTTAAATTTAATTTCATTTTTAATAAATTTTTATTTAAAAATAATAATTAAATAAAGTTACATTTTGGGGTATTTTATTTTTATTTCTATTTCTATTTTTAAAGAAAAATATAAATAAATAAAATAATACAAGAAATTTGAATATATATTTTCCTTTTATATTTTAATAAATAAGCTAGTAGTTTTAGTACTACCTTAATTATATTTTTTTAGCTATTTATAAACTTTTATTGTATTTCTTAAATATAAAAATTAATTTGTTGTTATTATATTTATTATTATTATTATTTTATTCATTTATTTATTATTATTCTTCTTATTATTTTCTATAATAGTAATTTTTTTAAAATATATATAAAATAAAATAAATTCAAAATTTAATCCCTATTTGTCTGTAACTATTCCCCCCTAAAATTCCTATATTTAAGGACTTTCTCAGACTATTCTAGGTAGATTCTATACACTATTCAGAGAATACTATCAGACAAAAACATCAGATAAAGAAGAAGATAAAGAGGAGAAAGAGTGGAGGTTGAAGTTTTCGGTGAAGTCTTTTTGTTTCATTACTTGGCGTGATTCATTACAGGTTCATACCCAGTCATGTATTATTTATGTTATCAATTTTATTGTGAAAAAACATGAATTAAATATTCAATATGTTCTCTGTGTATGGAATATACGTGATGATATAATTCATGGTTTTTACTAGAAAAATATATATGAATAACAATTTTAAACCCAGAAACAACAGAGCAGTAGATGAAAAAAAATGTAGACATTTTTTTACAAGCATTCTCTCATATTGCACATACTGAAAGTATAAAAATTGGTGTAAAATCAGAGACAAGAAAGACAGAGAAAAATCTGGAGTTGTTTGTTTTTTCCGGCAAATTTTTTGCCGAAAACCACTTTAGACCATCATCCGTTCCTAAATTTCAAGGAAACTGGTGACTAACACACACTCTATTTTTGTATCACATAAAATAATGCACACACATCCACTCACATAACATATACATAAACCTCAGTTCAGTTTTTCTATGAACTTGCCAAAAAATAGTCAACATCGGCCTTCTTCGGCCAACCCCTCGTCGAAAATTCCCTCCAACACTGTTTGAAAACCCTTTCCTCTATACCAGATCCGCCGGCGGATCCCCCAATGGCACCATCGCGACCAGTCGCACCCCTCTCCCCTTTCCTGTCGCCGACCAAACACCCCCACGTCGGGAAACCCTCTAATCCCATCCCCCATGCACCGCTGCTCCATCCTAGGTGGTAAAATCGCAGGCAACCGCGCAAAACCTGGCAAACCGCCGGAAACCCCTCCCAAAACTGGTGAAACTCACCGATAAATACCCAAAAATTACCGCCAGCCACCAGTGGCGTTATTGTTATGTCACCTTTTTCTGTCTTCACCGGAGTCGATGGGATATGGCCATTGCCATTCGTTACAGTTTTCGGTACCATCCGCCAGATAATAATGCCATCAGTTTCCCCTTTCCTAAAAATGGATGTTAAATTGATTAATAGTTATATTTCATTGGATTTGGTGTATGCATAATTGAGATTTCTAATATCATTCCCGACTTTGTGTGCAAATCAGATCTCGGTAATTTTCGTATTTTGTTTGTCTTATAATTTGTGATTTAGGTCGGTATTAATTTAAAAGAATAAATTTTTAGGGATCATAACAAGGATTTAGATAATGGGTAACTTTGTGTATTTATTATTTATTTTATTATTTTATTCCATTGTCATTAATAAAGTTAAATAAATATTTATTAAATTGATTAATCGTGTTAAATGAATATTACTTTAGTTTATTGTAAACGTTAAAAGCACTCCGGATTTATAAGAAACATAAAGTCTTTAACGTTTCGGCAAATTTTTAGGTATGTTTAAAATATTCGTCTCAACTGAGAATTCGACGTACACATCTTTCTTAGACATTTTAAAATTCAAGGATGCAATAATGCACCTTGGTAAATATTTTTCTAAAAATTAACTTTACCGATTTGTTTAAAGATAAGAAATGTAAATAGATAGTATCGGTATACCAAAAATGAGGGAAAAAATGCCTTAACATAATTTATCAAAAATAATTCAAATCAAGATAAGTTAATAAAAGCGACCATGCTAGAATCACGGGACTCGAGGGGTGCCTCACACCTTTTTCTCGGTCAACAGAATTCTTTACCCGATCTTTTATTTTCAAACCATAATAAAGAGTCATTTTCTTTTGACTAGGGATTCAAAATGGTGACTTGAAACACCATAACTCAATTTCAAGTGGCGACTCTATAAATAAATTAATTCTTATGCAATATCGTCACTTTAATTGGAAAAACCCTTCGACCTTCGACCCTCGAGCGAAAAAGGGATGTGACGTGGTCTAAGTAAGATAAACATCCCCTCTCAATCAATTTGTGAGCCTGAACATAAGATATAATCATCTTATGACCCGAATGAAGTGCACCCTTCCAAGCTATCCTTGGAACACCCGGCGAAGCTAAAGTCACAATCTTAGCAAAATAATCTAAGACAGCATGATAAGGAGCCCAAAAAATCTATACCCAAAATAACATCAAAGTAAACCATATCTAACACAAGTAAATCTACCAAAGTCTTACGCCCGGAAAAAGTCACAAAGAAATCGGGGTAGATACACGAATAGGCATGGCAAGAGACTCACTAACAGAATCAAAACCCAAAGCAAAATACACAGACACATAGGAGAAAGTCAATTCGAGATCAAATAACACAGATGCAGGTATGAAATAACGGCAACTGTGATTAGAACATGAAACGCCTCTGCCTCTTGCCTGACGGGTATAACATAACACTGACTACGGCTACCAACTGGCTGAATAGCCCCACAACCACCAACTACCTGAGTGGTCCCACGACCATCCCTATAAGCTCCACTGCCTCTACCCCTCGTACATCCGATAGTGCCCCTAATCCTCACAACTGAAATAGAAGTATCCTAAATCACCCGGTGGGGATAGTCCCCTGCCACATGGCCAATCTCATCACACACATAGCAACCTCTATGACCAGTCTCGATAGAAAAAGGTACAACTAGGCTCAAACAACCACCCGGAAATGCTGAACTAGAAGATCCACCACCTGAACTCTATAAAGCTGTATGCACTGGCCTATCATGGTATCCATGAGAATATTTAAAATCTCTGCCTCAAGAGGTCTGACTCCTAAACTCACCAAAACAACACACCTTTTTGGCGCCTCCCTGAGATGCTCTAAGAATACCCTCTATCATCTTAGAATGATCCACAATACTATGAAAAAAAGTCCCAAACATAACCATCTGAGACGTAGCCAACTGAAGGAAGACATCCAAACCCTTCACAAACTTCAAAATCTTCTCAGACTCGGTGGAAATGCTATCATAGGGATATTAGGATAGGGCATGAAAGTGTGTCTCATACTCAACAGCTGTCATGGAGCCCTGCTCCAAATGATCAAACTCATCCCGCATATGATCTCTCAAATTGAAAGGCACACGAGGAAAAGCTTAGCGAATTGATGCTAAGTCATCTCGGGAGAATAGCAAAGTCTATAACTCACAAGCGAGCTTCTCCAAACTTTAGCAATATCTCTAAACTGATAGGTCCTATAAGTAACAACATCCACACAGAAAGAGTGAAACACAACTCAGAACACAAGGTATGAAAGAGCTTCGCATGATAAGGAATAAAATGAGGAAAGTTTCCTAAAGATGTCCTATAGCCTCTTGAAGATAGATACAGACGTTTACATACTGATCTGTAAGACTATATTAGATATTCCATTCTTACACCGTTGAGACCAATCAAACTTGGATTCTCTGATTCCAATTTGTCATAACCCAAAAATAAGGATCATGATGACATTTGTCGCGGTGAACCTTGATAAGTAAGCCTCTCACCCAAACTGATATACACGAAAAAAAATAGAAATGCCCCCAAGGTAAGGCTTCTAGAATGAAGCTGAACCACATAGATATGCTAGAAGCAGAAAGAATAAAATTAACACATGCAACCATAACTCTTAAAATTTGGTGTCAAAAGTGTAAGAACTACTAATACTATCTAGGAGTCAAATACATCAGAAAAATAACTACAATATATGTCTCAGAATACTAATAAAGGCATAACTAATACAGAAAGATAGAGGTGAACTCCGGACGTATGAATGTCCAACCACTTCCCTGAGTAATTTGAAGGCACTCAAAATCAACCAGTCTGAGGTACACTCGAACCTTGAAGCTGCACCGAAAGGGTGAAATAGGAGTGAGTACGGTTCACTTGTACTCAGTAGGTATCATAGGCTGATCTATCAAAGTAGAAAATAAAGCATACAAATACATACTAAGGGTACGTCACCTGCAATAAAAAATATCCCACAATGGTAACCCACACCACTTGCACTACCATTTCTAATATATCACATATATTGCAATATCACTCCAATATAGGATAAAATTACATATTATATCAGATATAAGTAGAACAAAGGAGGACATGTATATATAAGATCATCAAATACAAGTAAAGGAAGATACACAACAAATACATAGATGACAAGTCAATATGACAATACAATACAATGTAACACAATAAAGTAAGTGTAATATATATTATTATTATTATGATGATGATGATGCACAGGGTTTTCGCACAATTTTCGAAATTATCGCACAATCCCTGTATACATTTACGGAGCTAAAGCTTCTCGATGAAGGATCCATGGGGGGTTCGTCAACCCGTATATAATCCACATATCTCATATCTTATTTCTAGCACATTAATCGAAAAGGATTTTATAAGGTGTTATAATATCTCCTTCTCGGCACTTTCCTCGGGGAGGGTTTTATAAAAGGTATTGCTAGCATTTCTCAGATGTTGCCACAGTAGTACCAATGTTTCATGAATAAGTATGATATGAGGATGTAATGTTCACAACCAATCACAATGAGTATTTCCACAATCAATCACAATGATATATTTCCCGAACCAACCACAATTATACATTTCCACAGCCACCTGAACCAATATTCACTCATTATTTTTGTTTCACCCATGAATTTCCACGTGTCTCAGATAACAACAAATATGAATATAGCACAATATACCAATGGTATAATATTTGGTATTTCAACTACACAATATAATTATTCACATATATTCAATGCTATCAACATCACATAGGATCTCTCACGATCACACGTATCACATAATATCTCAATTTCAACAATTACCTTATATATAGGCCCCCACACGAGCACAACACATGGATACCCATTTTTCTTGATTAGTTCCCACCCTTAACATGCATTTTGTATCATCATTTACTACCTAGCCCGGTCTAAAAGAGTTAAGCCATCACTAGGGGTGAGCATAAATACCGAAAATTGAAAAACCAAACCGAACTGAATTAATTCATTTTTTTGGTTTAATTTTTTTTTATAAATTTGGTATTCGGTTTAATTTTCAGTTA
This sequence comes from Capsicum annuum, assembly GCF_002878395.1. NCBI lineage: Eukaryota > Viridiplantae > Streptophyta > Magnoliopsida > Solanales > Solanaceae > Capsicum > Capsicum annuum. Next base: position 17,980 of record NW_025887770.1, read on the forward strand.
TGAGTTTATATAGTTCGAACCGAATTATTATACAAATACAGGCTACATCCCTATTCACTACACAGCCCACCCCAAATAATCTTTAAGCCCAGTCGGCCAGCCCAAATACACTAGTAGTCAGTAATCACTGACTCAAATATGTTAATTAGAGCTGGTTCTTATGAGATTAGGTTCTGAAAAAATAGGTGAGATGGTTTTGTTTATATGATCAGAATTATAAAAACCAAACATGTAGCCTGTAGGGGCGCCATTTTGTTATGCTGGAAATAAAAGTTTTAAACTTGGTTTGTCTATAATTTATAGTATATTTGTTCTGGGAGATTCATTATATTGTTCTAAGTTCAAAATCTGAAAATCTGAAAGAAAATTCACATTCTGTTCTGTTCTGTATTACTATGGCATTATCTGAATTTGGTATCGTTATACCAAGACTTGCAAGACAGATCTCTGAGCCATAAAATATCATATTACAGTCTTTTCATTCAAAACATCAAGTTTGGACCACCATATCATTCAAACAGTTCAAGAGAATCCATATTTCAATCATATGTCAAACAATGTAAAGAATCTCTCTTTTCAACATTTCAACAAATATGTGGTGGTCATGTATTTTTGACAAACCATGCAATTCTTTCATTATAAATCTTTAACATTTATCAACATGTAAAACCCCCCTCTTTTCAATTCAAAACCATAAACAAGTCTTAACAATCATAAGGCATTTGTAACATACTTCACAGAAATACATTCAAATAAAATCATTACTTATGAAAACAAGAAATCTTTAAATGAGAGAGTAATTTTCAATAATTTATGCTTTCAATTCAACATCCAAACTCGATTTCATACATACATATATAATATTACAAATCAATTTGGGGGAAAGACCTCAAGACCAAAACAATAATATCATTAAAGAATTCATAATGCAAGATTGAAAATATAATTCCAAAACCCATTACAGATCCATGATTTTTCAAAAATTAAAACATCATTAAAAATGTTTTCACCATGCCCATGTAATTTAGGAAAACCCCCAAGTACCTTAGATTACTTAGTTTAAAGAGTAGAACTCGGATATTGATTTGTTTCCTTGGAAATCTTGGACTTAAGACTTGTTTTCTTAATCTTTGGGGAAAGTATTAGGTTTTTTATTTGAGAGTAAATGGTGAAAAATGAGCATATTTTGCTCAATAATGCCTTAAATCATTTGTTTTCACGTTTTTGGGTTTTAGAGGAAAGACTAAAATACCCCTAAGGAAACAAAAAAAGTCACAACAATCCCTCAGTTGATAGGCTGATATGCTGAAGTAAATTGGGCATAACTTTTTACTCCAACGTTAGATTTGGACGAAATTAGTTGCGTTGAAAAGAAGACTCAAAGACCTTTCATTTGATATATAGCAGGACACCAAGATCATTATATAACAGAAGATATGGTTGACGAAAATTGACCTAAATTGAAGTGTCCACTAAAACTTAATCGATAGAATTGCTTTCAACTCGTCTTAGAGTTAGGGGATCTTGTGACCTCAATTCATATTCAAAGGTTTTTTCTACACTATAGGAGTGATCACCTCACATATATTAACAAGGAATCAATGAGTTCGGGTCTATACACATAGGAACGATGGTATAAACTTTAGCCCAAATGTGCAGGGTGTTACATTATCTCCCCTTGGGATCATTGGTCCCCGAATGATGGGTAGGGACTTGTTGAAACTCTAAAGATATGAAATAAGGAACGTAACCTCGCATTGAATATTTTTTTTTCACAAATGTGCAAAGGCATCAAAAGAGCTTCATGATGACCCCTAGTGAAACGCGTAAGCACGAAGCATGAGGTAATGAAACTTTACATATGGATGACCTTGCCCATGAGTTCTATGAATCATTATCATCATAACATAAGGCGTGATTTCATTCGGTGATCATAGGCCCTATTTACATCGGTACTAATCATGAAATGTGATTTCGCGGGAGATAGGATTTAGAAGCATTCTCCACGTTACAAGATAACAACGAATGGACCTTAAATTTAGAGACATTATTCATCTATGCCCCAACATTAATCAACATACTTCATCATTTCCAACTTACAATTCTCCCATACCACACCTAACCACAATAATTTATGTCCCACCGGATAATACTTCCATGTTGAAGCCCAACTCGGAGGAAAGAGGTGCTAACACAACCACCTCAACGACCTTGGTAACTCCTTGTAATTTCCTTTAACTGCTAAATTATCAAGCTGCAGCAGTCTTAATTTACGCATACCAGAAAATGCATCAGTGTTGATGCTGTCCACCTTCATTGGTTTGCCACGTGATTCTATTGAGGAAGAGTTTTTATTAGAATCATAAAGGAGAACTTTACGAGGCTGAGGTTGCCTAGATGGATTATTTTGGCGTGACAGCGCACATTCCTGCAAGTACTCCTTTGTTGTCGGATGATGGAAGATTCTTGGTGGCTTATCTTTGGCTGTACAAGACCTAAGTCTCAGGCCTTGAATCATATCTGAACCAATTTTTTTTTCTTTTTCTTTCAGAACATTTAATGAGTCCTTGTAATTCCACAATCTACTCCTTTCAGGATGCTTAGGTGATTCTTGGCGTATAATTTCACGTCCCGTATCTCTAACTAATGGGTGCATCATCAGTTTTCCATATTCATCAATTTTTTAACAAGAATCTATCTTGGAGATTCTGGATCCCAACCACTGAATAATATCCACATGCATTAAGGATAGTGAAAGTGTGGTCCACATTCTTTCCAAGAAAGAAGCAGGCAAGTTTGTCATGATCTGTATAAAGTCAAAACTAATTTGCAGTTTCTTTGATACTTGACTATTAGGAATCGCTTCTATTTCCTTCAGTGTACTTTCCCCTACACCTAGACTTTTACCAGAGAGAGAAGAACCCAAAACTTGTAAAGCTAGAGGCAACCCAATGCAGTGTTCTATAATCCTTCTCAAGAACTTTGTGTAATCCTCAACTGGATGGTCTTGTCCAAATGCATGCCAACTAAATAGTTCAACTGATTCGTCTTTGTTCAGTTTCTTAACATGATCAATCAATTCAATTTCACAAGCCCTCAGTAACTGTATGTGCCTAGTTGTCACTACAATTTTACGACCTGGGTAAAAGCAATCTCGCATTCCAACGATAGCAGTTAATTGATCCACTTCATTAACATGATCCAGTACAACGAGAACTCTTTTACCACAAACAGCACTTTTGATCTGATTGATTCCATCTTCAACACTCTGAATGTCGATCTTCCTCCCATCAAGAATATCAGAAAGAAATTGCTTCTGCAAATAAATTAGTCCATCGGTAGACTCAGAAAAATCTCTTACATTGTGGAGGAAGCTGCTTCCTTCAAAATTTTCAAAGTTCAAATTAAATGCATATTTGGCAATTGTTGTCTTTCCTATACTACCCATTCCACAAATTCCCCAAATGCGAACATCATCTACTTTACTCTGCAACCACAAGCATATATATATATATATAACCCGAACATGTATACCAATTATGTAAGGAGCAACACTCAGGATTGAACGGCTTACTTTATTTTCTGTAACTTTCACAAGTTTCTCTATAAATCTTATCTCAGTCTCTTGAGCTGAATTCTGTAAAACCATCCCACTCCCACGCTGATCAGCCACTCCCCTGAGTGCTGCCCTCCATCCTTAGATCTTCTTGATCCACTCTTCTTTATCTTCATCAGATTGTTCCATTATTCTTTGTTCATGCGTAGCAAATGCAGTAGCAAAGCTCGCCATTTGCTTTCCAACATCAAGTGGGTCGACATAATAGAAAACTGGCAATATAGCATGTCCTCTTTTCCTCTTGTTTTCAAGAATCATAACAAGCTCATCAAGGCACCAACTAGATGTTGCATAATTTTTTTTTTGACAAGATGATAATTGAACTCTTTGAGCTATGAATTTCTTTATCTAATTCAGATTTAATATTTTCCCCTCTTTCAATTTCATTGTCATTTCTGAATGTTCGATAACCTTCATCCACCAAAGCTTTGTAAAGCTGATCAATGAAAGTCTTTCGAGTATCCTCGCCTCTAAAACTCATAAACACATCATACATACCACGGGACTTGAAAGTTGAGGCTTCTTCACCACAAGAAAAACTCGAGAACTACTTCAATCCATCATCTCCCCCTTAGACCAAAGCCACACTCCTAGACTTGCAGACAAAACCTCACATCAAAATCTGTAGCCACAACTCTCAACGCAAACGAGACATCACCGTAAACTCAAACTCTAATCTGAAGGCCTTGCTTTCCGGAAGTGTTACTCTTAACTTTTGCTAGCCTCTATAGCCATCACTCTACAACTCTCACCCTCATGAATGTACGCATCCATACTCCTTATCACAAAAGGGGTATCAGTATCTTCACAAACACAAACTTCTCTTGTTAATCTCTAATACAAAGACACAAAATTCTTTCTAGGACATCCCTTTTCAGGGACACTAATCGTAGTTTCTTCTAACTCCCAAAGTCATCTCAACTTACGACCAATATTTTCATGGGCATAGACACCCAAGCTTCTAAATACTTAACGCTCCATCTTCAATTCCTTAGAATACTATTATTACACCTTTAATCACATTACCTACAACTTCACAAACTTCTCTGTATTACAAGATTCAAGAATTAAATCTAGGTACACAAAACATTTATACACATAAAACTTTATTTAGCAACTTGCTACCCGGGGTTCAACTTATTCTCATATACTTACGCCTTTATCCACTTAATGACTCACCAACAATTCATCATTTTAACTTTAGTCCCCATATACACATATACCTCATAATTACCACTTAAACTTTTCATCAATTATCAACCTAGGCTCTTTCATAAATCACATCAAGCATACTAATTCATTCCCACAAAACATACATCATTAATCTTAAGCTACTATTCTTACCACCATATTCTACATCTAAAATTTAAGCCTATAGTCTAGCATCAATCATCTACCACCAATGAAGAATGCAACATAATATACTAGTCCATCAAATGGGAGAATTCTACCCAAATACCTCATTTCACCTAGATACTATCTACAACCAAATCACCTCTATGACATTACTACTACACCTCAAAATTTACTACATACCTTCTCACAAGTAATACTAGTTTACAACTACTAAAGAAAAGAAGGTCAAGGGGGTAAAGTCACATAATAGACATGGTCAACCTTAATATTATATTATAACGATATACAATCTTATCTATATATTCTACTTTCTCACATCATACTTACTTACTCAAGCATACATTAGACTACCTTCAAATTCCACAAACAACAATGAGTCTATACTTATAACTTATTGGCAAATCTAAACATTTTCGTTCACAACCTACAAGGGATTTCTATAACCACCATAACTATCCACTCTGAGATCCTTCCCTATTTTTGAATAATCACAGCCAAACACTTCCTCTATCGAATACCATACAATCTACAAGTATTACTACCACATTAGACTATCACTATAAAATGACAAATCATCCTTCAATCAATGGTTATACAACTAAAATATTTATTTATACAAAAGTTACCCTCACTCTGACTTCTAACCTTGTGACTTCATATCACCAACTTCTTGGTTCAATCTCATTACCAATGGGTCATGACACTGAAACTTTAACTTCTACTACTACTCGAGTGAAAATATAGTTCCAAAATTTTGCGACACATTATTCCCCTTATGCATCTGCAACGTAATTTTTGAAAAGGAATGAATACACTCAATACCTCAGGCTGAAAAGCACGACTTCATCAGAATCAAAGTTTACACTAAAATCATTACACCTTGAAGCACCAACAGACTCCTCTCAAGTCCTTGTGCAATCTCATAATCTTTTATGACCGAATCAGAAAAGGACCACATCATTTAAATTCTAACTTCTACCCTTGAATCACCTCAAAATAAAACATGTCTAAGAACATCAGAGTAAGGAGAGAATTGGGAAAACTTTACATTCGTATGAACGATGCCAACTAGAGTATGAAAGAGGGACATTCTGACTCCATATAGCACGAACTAGAACATGAAGAAAAAGAGTCATTCCTAAATGCCTTTTAGCCTCCTGCTTATAAGTGTGGCGTGCTACACACCCATAATCAAGACGCTACTCGACGCTATTTTGCAGATACCCTGGGACCATGAACCATGCTCTGATACCAAGTTTGTCACGGCCCAAACCAGGGCTCTAGCCGTGACGGGCATCCCAAACCATGAAGGCCCAAGAGCCCTTCTAACTTGAAATCACATACACCATTCATATACAAAGAGAAAATGTGGAATACATAGCAAAACGAAATCATGGTCAACTTTTAATTCAACTACACACTACTGAATGAGTTCATAATGATCAACAACATATAACACTAGTCTGCGAAATCTCTATTGATTGAAAATAACCTTTTTCTGAAGACTGGGACAAGTCCCCCAATCGGACCACGAATCAAAATAAAATTACAACAACAAGTTCTAATCCAGGCCTTTCGAAGTAAAGGGGGCTCACCAGTTGAAAACTTCTGACAAGTCAATCTACTGCTTAACGGGACCCTAGGACTGTGTCTTAGAATCCTGAAGTATAGGGGGTCAATACAGATGTATTGGTATGCAGATCAATCCAAAATAATGTGTTTACATATATATATATATATATATATAATATAATATAATATAACATAGATGAGAGAAAGTCTGAAATATCATGCATGAAATAGTTAAAAACATATGGGCAGTTTCATTAATCTTAAAACAATTTTTGACAAGACAGTTCTAATCTTTGTATTACTTCTGAGTTAGGTGGTACACCCTATAATTCTACAACCCCAGGGCGATATGGAGTCTGCCCTTAACTCGGCGGCCAAGCCACTAACCCAAGTTTTTCGCAAGAGTTGGAGTTTCTGATTCTGATACGCCTCAGGGCACTAGGCCAGCGTATAATCCTTCTAGGGGGCATAATAATTCAGTATCGACAAAACACAATTTTGGACAATGAGTTTTCTAAACTCGTGCCTTGTTTAGGTAACCACCTAACATCTCTTTATGCCCATTTTAGCCTTTTTTAAACTTGTATCATTGTAAGTTTAAAATCTAAAAATCTGAAAGAAATTCCATAGTCTGTTATGTTCTGTATTACTATGGCATTATCTTAATTTGGTATCGTCATACTAAGACTTTCAAGTCATATCTCTGAGCCATAAAATATCATGTTACAGTCTTTTTATTCAAAATATAAGTTTGGACCACCATATCATTCAAACAATTCAAGAGAATCCATATTTCAATCATATGTCAAACAATGCAAAGCATCTCTCTTTTCAACATTTTAACAAACATGTGGTGGTCATGTATTTTTGACAAACCATGCAATTCTTTCATTATAAATCTTCAACGTTTATCAACATGTAAAACCCCCCTCTCTCCAATTCAAAACCATAAACAAGTCTTAACAATCATAAGGCATTTGTAACATACTTCACAGAAATACATTCAAATAAAATCATGACTTACGAAAACAAGAAATCTTTAAACGAGAGAGGGATTTTCAATAATTTATGCTCTCAATTCAATAGCCAAACTCGATTTCATACATACATGCATATATAAGATTACAAATCAATTTGGGAGAAAGGCCTCAAGACCAAAATAATAATATCATCAAAGAATTCATAATGCCAGATTGTAAATATAGTTCCAAAACCCATTACAGATCCATGATTTTTCAACATTCAAAACATCATTAAAAATGGTTTCACCATGCCCATGTAATTTAGGAAAAACCCACATACCTTAGATTACTTAGTTTAAAATGTAGAACTCGGATCTTGATTTGTTTCCTTAGAAATCTTGGACTAAAGGCTTGTTTTCTTGATCTTTAGGAAAAGTATTAGGGTTTTTATTTGAGAGAAAATCGTTTGCTCAATAATGCCTTAAATCATCTATTTTCATGTTTTGGGGTCGAGAGAAAAGAGTAAAATACCCCTAAGGAAATAAAAAAAGTCGCAGCAGACCCTCAGTTGACAAGCTGACATGCTAAAGTAAATTGGGCATAACTTTTTGCTCTGATGTTGGATTTGGACGAAATTAGTTGCGTTGGAAAGAAGACTCAAAGACCTTTCATTTTATTTATAGTAGGCCACCCAGATCATTATATAACAAAAGTTATGGTCGACGAAAATTGACCTAAATTGAAGTGTCCACTAAAACTTAATTGATAGAATTGCTTTCAACTCGTCTTAGAGTTAGGGAATCTTGTAACCTCAATTCATATTCAAAGGGTTTTCCTACACTATAGGAGTGATCACCACACATATATTAACAAGGAATCAATGAGTTCGGGTTTATACATGTGGGAACGATGGTTTAAACTTTAGCCCGAATATGCGGGGTGTTACATTCAATTTACATGACACTGATATAATTTTGAAAGTCAGCCTCTATGGCGCTAATATAATTTCGATAGTCAATCAAATATTTTATGTTGACATATCATTTTGAGTCCATTTTATGAAATATTATTAATTTTGTATTGCGATCATAATAATTAATTTGGGGGTGATATAGTAAAATCATGATTGAAGCAACGAAGAAGACATGTCTTAAATGACGTATAATAACTAATTAGAAGTGATACAATAAAATTACTATAAAAAATAGGGAGAAGGACACTCTATAGCACTTTTTAAAACAAATAGCCCAAGTTTGAAAACTTTCCAAAAAGTGGCCAGGCATATATACTATTTCCGCTTTATAGCCATGTCCTAATTTGGGTTATTTTGACTTGTGTAATCCATATACAATCCATATACAATACTGATACAGTCTATATACAATACTGATACAGTATTCAACTAGGGCAATTCGACCCTTTTAAAAATATTTCAATTTTTTTTTGTTATAAATTTTTTAACTGATCAAATATTCTGCTTTTTTGATTGTTTAGAAATAATAATTAAATTATATAATTGTTAAATAGAATATGTATCTATATAAGATATATGTATAAAAATTTTACAGTTCTATCAAATATGTATATGTATAAAATATATATAAAAAATATATAGAAAGTATATGAAAATTATATAATGATTGTACAAAACGTGAAAAAAAATGTACGTATAAATTATGTATCAAAACTATATAATTTTCGTATAGAATATTTATATGTATAAGATATGTATTGAAAATGTATAGAAGGTGTGTAGAAATGGTATAGAACAAGCCAGTAAATTAAAATGGCTAGAAAATGGAATTTAAATTCCATGGCCATTTTCATGGAAATAGTTTGATTTGAAGTGTCGTTTCTGTCCTTTCTTCTAAAAAATACTTGTGGAAAAAGCATAAATAGGCCTCATATAAAACATCAAGTTAATTTAAAAAATCAAAAGTTAATTTATTATTTTATGTCTATTTTATATTTTTTATTAAATGTTATAAATTTTTTAATAATTAAATAACTTATAGTAATTAATTTGGGATAATATAGTAAAATTACAGCTGAAGCAGACATGTCGAAGACCTGCCTGCTTATTGCCCTTTATTATATATAGTAAAGTAATATAATTAGGTGTATAATATTGTCTATCAACTTTTTAAAATACTTCTAGAAAATATATAGATGAATATTTTGTATATTTTATATATAGGATGTATATTGTTGTATGTATTGAGTTTTGACTAAAGATTTGTAATATAACTTCTGGGCTACACTTTGAAATTATCCCAACTTTTATTAGGGAGATTTCAATTATATATAAAAAAAGTAAATAGTTTACAATAAAAATAGCTAAGTTTTTGTTTACAACAAAAATAGTCATTAGATCATTTTTCTTTTTCGTTTTATTTTTCTAACAATTCTTTTTTTTTTTTTAAAAAAAATCTTTTTGTTGTTTTATTTGCTGTATTTTTATTTTTTATTTTTAAAAAATTCAAAATTTTTCGATACAACTTTTTCATATATCACTATTATATAAATGGTGTATAAACATGTAAATATGATGTATGAATAGTTTGTAGTGTATATGTGATGTATCAATATTGTATAAATAGTTATCAAATGTATATATAAGGTATCAATATTGTATAAACATGTACCCATATTATATAAATGGTGTATAAATATGGATATATGATGTACACATAGTTATGTAGTGTATATGTAATATATCGATATTGTAAAAATATATACAAACATGTATCGATATTCTATAAATAGCTATCCAATATATCAACATTGTACAAAAGGTATACAAAAGTACATCAATATTATATAAATAGTATATAGACGCGCATCGATATTGTATAAAATATAAATAGGTATGTAATGCATTGTTATTGTATGAATGATGTATAATTGTGTATTGATATTATATACAAAATTATGTAATCTATCAATATCGATATTTATTTGACTATCATGTGTTCCCACCTTAATAAATAAAAGTATAAACAAAAATAATAAAATTTATTTTTTCCACAAAAGAAGTGAAACAATTAGAAAAAGGAAAAAAGTTTTAAAAAGAGTAAAAAAAAACTTTAAACAGTGATTTTTTTTTAAAAAATAGCACGGCAAAATAAAAAAATAAAATTATAAAGAAAATAGGCTAAATGGCCAAATGACCCAACAACGATGTAGCAGCGAAGAAAACTATAAGGAGCGCAACCTGACATTTTTATGGAAATTGTGTAGCCGAGTGACCACTTTTGATAAAAAATAAATAATGAGTTATTTTTTGTGTAAAAATTTAAGGGATAATACATGACTTAGCAAACATAAATTACTAGTTACCCTATTTAGCCGAAATTTTAATTAATTATAATAAATTAACCTCTTTTGTCAATTAAATAAGGAAAAGATATGAGCTGACTTTTTTTAAAATTAATGACCCAAGTTTGGGCTATTGTACAAAATATGACCCCTCGGTGACAATATTTTCAATTTATAGCCATTGATAGACATAGAGCTGGACCGTCCACCTCAACTAGAAAATATACAAAACCAACAATATAGTGATATTTGGTAACTAAGAGTTTTGGGCTGTAGGTGATAAAAGAGTTTTAAAATGAGGTGTAGGTAGCATAAGTCTTAATAATTGAGTGGAGGTGACAATTACTTTATTATGGATTAAGAAAGTTGGAGAAATTTTAAAATAACCCACAAGTTTTTAAATTTATACTTTGATCCCAATGTTAGTTGATATAACGGAAAACATATGGAAAAAGGAAGCATTTCTCTCTCTTCTCATTCACTGTTGTCTTCTCTCTTTTTGCAATTTTTGTTGCTCATTGTTGCTGCTGCTTTATTCATCATCTCCTACTTCATTATCATCATCTTATACTTCATTATCCTCTTCATATTTTTCTTGTTGACCATTATTGCTATTGTTGTTACCGCAACTGTTGCTCTTTGACCAATTTCTTAGGTCAAATTTTGTTTCATACATCACTTTCAACTTTGGAATTTACTTGATAAGAGACTTTGGTAAGTTAAATTATGCTTTTTAGTTGAATTTGTCATCTGGGTAACTGCTAGTGTGCTATTTTTTCAATAATAGGTAGCACGCGAACATGAATGTAACATAAGAGTCAACTGTTTAAATAGATCCATCATCTGTTGCACCAAATAGACATTCTGTTGCAACATAAGACTCATATATTGGATTCATGTTTATGGTTCTATAGTGCCCATAACATGAATCGAACAGATGGGCAATCTGTTGCACCAGATTAGCACCAGATTAGTAATCTGTTCCAACAGATAATAAATCTGTTGCACCAGATTAGTAATCTATTCCAACATACAAGTAATATGTTGTGGCAAAATATTTATCTGCTGTAACATATTACAATTCTGTTGTAACAAATAAATAATTTGTTTCAAACAACACAATATAGCTCCTATCACAAACCCAACAGATAACTCGTATGTCAATCTCTTGCTATTGATACTAGATTTAAATTATTCCTTAATCGTAGACATGTTTGTTGAGAAGAAGAAATAGACAGAATGAAAATTAAATAAGAATTAAAACGACATAGCGGATGAAACATAAATTTTTTATTAAACAAAAAAAAAAATACATAGGTAAAAGAAATATTTCATATGTTGGATTCATGTTTATAGTTCTATAGTGCCCATAACATGAATCGAACAGATGGGTATTCTGTTGCGACATATTAGTAATCTGTTCTAACAGTCAATTAATCTGTTGTACCAGATTAGTAATATGTTCCAACAGATAATTAATCTGTCCCAACAGAATATTTATCTTTTGTAACATATTATAATTCTGTTGCAACAGATGAATAATCTGTTTCAAACAACACAATATAGCTCCTATCACAAACCCAACAGATAACCCGTATGTTGATCTCTTACTAGTGATATTGGATTAAAATTATTTCCTAATCGTAGACATGTTTGTTGAGAAAAAGAAATAAACAAAATAAAAATTAAAACATCAAAGTGGATGAAACATAAATTTTTTATTAAACAAAATAAATATAAATACATTTATACATAGATAAAAGAAAAAAAATAATCTAATTATTATTATTATTATCATTATTATTATTATTATTATTATTATTATTATTGCCAGCCGGCTAATCTTCAATCGACAGCAGCAGTGCCCTCCTCATCTTGCGGATCTCCCACAACATTCTTACTCTGACAGCGGCCCTCTGCAGTTCCCGCACGACATCTCGTAAAATAGCGACATCCCACACTGGATCGATCGTATCTAGAACACGCATAAATTGATAAAAAATGCAAAAATAAAAGTAAAGAAAAGAATTCAAAAGTAATACAACGTATATTTACACAAGACGTACGAAAAAAAACTTACCAGAGACAGCAAAAAGCTATCAAGTCCTTGATGAGAAAGTAGTTGAAAGTAGCTGAAGGTGTAATATGAAAGAAAAGAGCAAGAAATAAATAGATATGTGTAGTAGAATGAACGAGTAAGGAGGGACCTATTTATAGAGGATTGAATTTGAATGAGTTAGGCAAAAAGGTGCGACTATTCACCTCTATTTATTAATTACATTCAAACTGGCGACTTTTCGATTACCGTGGAAAGTTATGACTTAATTAGTTCTTTTCAGTAACCATTTTTATTGAGTTGTGGCAACAGATTATATATCTATTGCATCAGATAACCTATTTGTGACAACAGATATACCATTTGTTGCAACAAATCTACAATCTATTGCATCAGATAATATATCTGTTACAACATATATCTTTTTTAATAATCATCATATCTTTATCTTTATTCCAAATTTGGTGACTTTTTTATTATATAAATTAAAAAAATAGATTCAAAAATAAAAAGGCACGGCTGTTCATCTCCATTTATTAATTACATTCAAACTAGTGACGTTTTGATTACTGTGAAAAGTTATGACTTGATAAGTTCTTTTCAGTAACCATTTTTATTGAGTTGTGGCAATAAATTATATATCTGTTGCATCAGATAACCCATCTGTGACAACAGATATGCCATTTGTTGAAAAAAATTAACAATCTATTAGATCAGATAATCTATTTGTTGCACATATAAGCTATCTTTTTTTAATAATCATCATATCTTTAATCCAAATTTGGTGACTTTTTTATTAGATAAATTATAAAAAACTGATTTAAAAATAAATATATCGAAGAGTCACGATCAGTTCTTAAAATTAAACAGCCATTTTTTTACGGTTATAAATTATATTTATCATTTATTTTCTTATTTTACGAACCCTTTTTCATATGTAAAAGTCACGACTAAAGACTTTTCACCCTCTCAATAATAATAATAATAACCCCTTTTTTTTATTAATAATCGCCTGTTGCAACATATGATCCATCTGTCGCAAAAGATTAACCATCTGTTGCAACATATGGTTCATCCTTAGGTAGGTCCGATATAAAAAAATAAAATACATACGCTAAAAGAAAAAACATAACCTTTTTATTACTACTACTACTACTATTATTATTATTATTATCATTATTATTAGTATTATTGTTATAAGTATTACTATTACTACTTTCATTGTCTGAAGGACAATTTTTCATTCAGCAGCAGTAGGACCCTTCTCAGCCTTGCTCTGAAGTCGGCCAAATCCCTCTGGAGTTCATCATATTGCCTTTGAAGTTTCCGGAAGGACTCGATATAAATCTTCTTGTATGAATCTGGATCAGCCATATCTAGAATTGTAGTAGTAGAATGAACGAGTAAGGAGGGACCTATTTACAAAGAAAGGGGTTAGTAAAAAAACCACGACTTTTCATCCTTAATTAAACAAAACTAGAGACTTTTCGAATATGTAAATTAATAAAATGGATCTAAATAAACATTGTATCTTTGTATCTTTATTGTATTTCAGAAAGAAAAGAAAATTGCTTTAAAATAAATCTAACAGATGCGTAATCTGTTGCAAAATACATTCTATCTATTGGATAATTTACAAAATATTAAAACTGTTGCAACAGATGCATATACCTATTTGATATTTCCAACAGATAAGTCCTATGTCGTAACAGATTGATCATCTGCCGTAATAGATGTCTATAGTTATTTGACAATTTAAATAGATATGGCATCTGTTGCAACTTGTTAGTCATCTTTTTATTCAATTTAAGCCATAGATGGGCTAGGAAGAATAAGGTGTGTGTAGATGGATGGATCCACTTTCATGTGTGGGAGTTAAGTATTACTGGTAAGGTCATCAGGATAACACACACATAGTACAATATTTTATTGAATGTAGTTTTTAACCGATTAGGCACTGATCATTCAAACAAGATCTTGCATTGTACAGTTAAGCTTGATGGGTTCAAATTAAGAAGGCCGAGGGCCCCATGATGATGGTGCAGATACCTTGTTACGAATTACTAACTGTTGTTGCTCGTGTTTATGCATGTCAAGTTTTGAGAGGGGATCAATATTTGGTGTCATTGCAGAGATCCAATAGATATTGGACTTAACTTTAAGTGTGCATTGGACTCTGAGAAGGCCTTCGAAGCCCGCACTGCATCAAACAAGAATGGAAAATCAATAAAAATTCCCCTGGCCCAAATTTATCTGGAAGGGTTGTTCGAGAAGATGATTATACGCCAGAAGGAGCTGAAAGAGAATGCCTGCAATGGAAAGGGGAGTTAATGAAAGATTATATCATTTGAGAGCTAATTGAAGAGGAGAAATAGGGTAGAAAGGAACTTCTAGCAAATCTGGCAGATGAAACATGAGAAATTTTAATCAAGTGCAAATATGGAAGTGTATCTAGTAATGTAAATCTGCCTGATGTTTCTGTGAAAGAAAAATAATGCAGATGGACACTTTCCTAGAGAGCTGCGACTAGATAGCATGGTCGGGATGACCACCTAGATAGAAAATAGCAGAAGACCAAGAAAGCAGCCTCGCGAGCATCGAGGGTAAAATGATATACAATAAGTTGAGAAAATTTGGCAATGACAGCTGCAGTTAAAATAAGGAATCTAAGAAAAGGTTGCAATTTCTGAATTTTAAATTGCATTCCATGCCTTCTTGTTTATGGTTTCGATTAGGTCCACTGCTGTTGACCTGATCGAAACCATAAACAAGATTGAAAGGTAGATTGAGTATCACTACTTCCTTAGCAATATAAATTAATTGATTGTGTTTTCTTGCCTTAACATACTTTCAACATATCTTGGAGAAGATCAGATGCTTGCTGTAGTATGTGAATCTCGATAATTTCCAAGCTTGTCCTTGCTGTCTTTGAAGTTGGTATAGTTTCTAGTATTTTGTGAGCTCGATCAGGAACATTTGCTTTGAAGTTGTAGCATTGTAGAAGGCCTTTAGAAAACTTTATTTAGAAGCCTTAAACTATACATGGAGGGTCGCTATGTTTGTTTTAGGTCAAAACGTGTTGATGCACACTCAAGCAGTGGTCCCAATAGTTGAATAGCACGAGCGTTGCTTAATGCTGCTTGCTCAACCAACCTTCAAGGGATTTGATAAATTAATTAGAAAGGATTTACATAATGTTTGATCTAAACTGGCTCTACCAAGCCTTTCAAACGTTATGTAACTCCAGGCTCATTAACCTATCAAAACCTTTGCCCGAGTTAGTGCACAAATCAAACGAGCTCAATCTCTCAACCTTTTTGCTGATCTCTTTTCTCCTATATAGATGGCAACATATCCATCATGCCAAAGTCTACACCATCTTCAAAAATTTTTGCCACAACGAAAGTCTTGAGAAGACATGACTAGTAATCTCTCAATATCACTTTTATGACTTTCTTAACGTCTTTTGCAATTATATTGGAATAAACTTAACTGTAAAATTGTAGATATCTTATTTGAATGATCAATAAATAAATGGTAAAAACAACATTCACAAAATCAGTGTACTCTATGTGTGTTTTCACGATAACATTATCAGTAATACATACCTCCCACATATGAAGTAGTTCTATCTGCAAGAAGCTTATTCCTCCAAACCCATCTTTACTGTAGCCTCTTGTGTTTGTCGGGCAGAAGTTGATCAACTTTCAGTTCCTTATATCTACAAAGAAGAGGAAAAAATTAATGTCAAACAAGAAAAGAACAAAAAGAACATTATTCGTCTGTTGCAACAAATGTGCAGTCTATTGCAATAGATGTGGAGTCGGTTGCAATAGACGTGAAGTCTGTTGCAATAGATGTGGAGTTTGTTAGAGTACATCAAACCAACCTTGTTAGTGGTTTGATTTGTTCCAAAAGTTGCTCCATCTGTTGCAACATCAACAACAACATAAACTATAAAAAAATAAAATAAAAAACATCAACAACATTATTTGTTCCAACACCATCAAAATCAATTACAACAAAGAAGCAACATCCTTTGTTCCAACACCATCAACAACATTACACATCACCAAACCCACCAACAACATCAATAATAGCCTCAACAACAAGAAACAAATAAAAAACATAAAAAAATGATACTGCCAACAAGACTTTTAAACTTCTCCTAACAGATGACTTTTTTCGCCTATTGTAATAAAAATTCTCGGTTTGTTTATTCAACACTTAAAAGTTCCTTAAAAGTTTCTTCAAAGTTTTTGAATAAATATGATATGGGTAAATGGTAATTAAATAAAAAATAGATGTAAATAATTTGTAAAGAAGAAGACGAGATTAAAAGAGCAATATTGAACCATGCCTTACCTACAATGTCAAAAGGGGATCAAAACAGTAATTTTAGTCGAGAAAAAAATATGGTTCGGTTTAGATCTGAAAGGATATTTATAAGAAAGAGGAGATAAAAGAGAGAAAAAAGGCCGTGATAATCCTAAAGAGGAGAAAAAGAAAACAAAATGAGAGATGAATAAAATAAATTTAGGGCTAAGGAGACATGGGTAAATATTCATTAGTTAATATTCGTTAATAACTTTGAGGGGCACGAGAAAGACGGGTGACATTGAAATGACAAGACAAGACTACTCAACGAAATTTTTGAGTTATCCAAGAATATTTTTTACCACCTTTAGTAGTACTATTTTATCTATCTTTTCTTATTTTGGACAGAAGCTTGCTTTAAAATTAATAGAAAAAAAAGATTTTCAAACAGATATGTCATTTGTTGCAACAAATATCAATATCAATTTGAAAAATCTAACATCTCAGTCACCTGTAACAACAGATGCAAATGCCCATTTGATAATTAAATCAGATATGTCATCTGTTACAATAGATATCAATAGCTATTTGAAAATTTTCAATAGCTTAGTCGTCTGTCACAACAGATGCAAATGTCTATTTGATAATTAAATTAGATATGTTATCTGTTGCAACATATATGAATATCTTTTTGAAAATTTCTAACAGCTCAGTCGTTTGTTACAACAGATTCTCTTGAAAATAATTTAGGTAGAACAAGGGATGAATGATTTCATAGCGCCAACTACAACTTCAATTGAGTCTTTACAATTGCATAGTGTTGGTATTGGGTTCATCCCGACCCGAATCATCAATCGATCACTCTGAGTTGAAAAGATTCTCATTGACTTAATATTAAACTACCACCTAAATTGATTTAGGTAGAACTAGGGATGAATGAGTTCATAGGGATAACTACAACTTTAATTGAGTCTTTGTAATTGCATGGTGGTTGTATTGCGTTCATCCCGACCTGAGTCATCTATCGATCACTCTAGGTTGAAAAAATTCTCATATCTTAATGTTAAGCTACTACCTAAATTGATTTAGGTAGAACTAGGGATGAATGAGTTTATAGGGCCAACTATAATTTCAATTGAGTCTTTGCAATTTCATGGTGTTGGTATTGCGTTTATCCCGACCCGAGTCATCGATCGATCACTCTGAGTTGAAAATATTCTCATTAACTTAATGTTAAGCTACTACCTAAATTGATTTAGGTAGAACTAGGGATGAATGAGTTCATAGGGTTAACTACAACTTCAATTGAGTCGTTGTAATTGCATGGTGTTGGTATTATGTTCATCTCAACTCGAGTTATTGATCGATCACTCTGAGTTGAAAAGATTCTCATAACTTAATGTTACGCTACTACCTAACTTGATTTAGGTAGAACTAGGGATTAATGAGTTCATAGGGCCAACTACAACTTCAATTGAGTCTTTACAATTTTGTGGTGTTGGTATTGCGTTCATCCCAACCCAAGTCATCGATCGATCACTTTGAGTTGAAAATATTCTCATTATCTTAATGTTAAGCTACTACCTAAATTTATTTAGTAGAACTAGGGACGAATGAGTTCATAGGGTCAACTACAATATCAATTGGGTCTTTGCAATTGCATGGTGGTTTTATTGCATTCATCCCAACCCGAGTCATCGATCGATCACTCTGAGTTGAAAAGATTCTCCTTAACTTAATGTTAGCTACTACCTAAATTGATTTAGGTAGAACTAGAGATGAATGAGTTCATAGAGCCAACTACAACTTTAATTGAGTCTTTGCAATTGCATTGTATTGGTATTGCGTTCATCCCGACCCGAGTCATCGATCGATCACTCTGAGTTGAAAAGATTTTCATTAACTTAATATTAAGCTACTACCTAAATTGATTTAGGTATAATTGAGGATGATGAGTTCATAGGGTCAACTATAACTTCAATTGAGTTTTTGCAATTGCATGGTGTTGGTATTGTGTTCATCCTGACCCGAGTCGTCGATCGATCACTCTGAGTTGAAAAGATTCTCATTAACTTAATATTTTTAAAACTATATATTTTAAAATTCTAAAAATTAATTAAGATCAACTCGAACCAAATCAATAATTTCAAAACTTGTCATTCTTTTCCAAAATTACAAATCAACCCATACAAATCATCCATTTGCGGGAAAAATCTTTTCCTCATTTCAAATCTCAAGTTCTCGCTCTTCTCTCTCTCTCAACAATACAGACAACACCTATCAATATATTGCTCAACCCTTCAAAACAGATCATTTTTTTTCCCATTTCCAACCACATAGTTGTTATTTTCGACTTTATTCTCACTTGTATCCATCACTTTCTCTGTCTTTGTAGGAAATAGAGTTCGAGAAGAGTTTTACATTTGTTCTTTATTCTAAAAATTAGGCCTTTTTAGTTAATGCTAAAAAATAATACTTTTAGTTGTATCATCTTCGAGAATAGGTTAACAGTTTTGAGTTTTGATGCTAAAAATGAAGGAAGCACCTGATAAATCCCTAGTTTTTGTTGTAGTGTTTTGTTACCTGTCGTGGTATTGTTGGATGGTGTTTGTGGTGTTGTTGGTGGCTGTTGTTGGTGTTGTCGGTATTTGTGGTTTTGATGTTGGTATTAGTGGCATCGGTGGTAGTGTTAGTGGTCTTGGTATTACTATTGGTATTGGTGGCATTGGTGGTGGTCTTGGTGGTGGTCTTGGTGGTCCATCTGTTGTAATAGGTAGAAGATCTGTTAGGAGATATTGTAATGCCTCAAGAACCTATCACAAGACGTTACACGGTGCTTAAGGCCACACATGGCCTCAAGCTAACCCTCTAAGCCTGTCATCACTTTTAAAACTCACTATAACACTAATCATTTTAAAATAGGGAAGAATAATCATGTCATGAGCATACTGTGATACGAAGAGATACTGTCCTATACAAATAAAATAGTAAAAGTTCTGTACATACTGGTACTCTAGTCTGACAAAGCCTCTACTATAAAAGACTGAGGAGCCATTGGGACAGATCCCCAACTAACTCGCCTGAACTGAAAAGAACCAACCATCTACTATCAAGGCAAAAATCAAAGACATAGGTCCTCGAACCATGAGGACTCAACAACTATAAGAATGTAGATGAAGGTACTCAAAGATCATTATCGCTGCTGGGACTGAGCACCTGAACCTACATCACGAGAAAATATAGAACATAGAAGAGTATGGGAATTAGTACTTAGGATTGTACTGAGTATGTGGGGTTGTATGCAACACTTTTAAACAATATCATAAATGTAAAATAAAGTCATACATGCTGACAATAATGACTGTCTTCGCTTGAAATTCCTGAAATATAATTTCCATAAATCATCGATAATAATACATACTTCACAAATCTCATAAATCATTGGACTCAACTTAAACTCTTTAACTCATGACTTAGAGTGACTCGGTAACTCAAGAAACTTAGACTATTATGGACTTGGGAGTTTCTTATAACCGACATAAACCATGTGAGCTACATCCCTCCTAAGGAAGGCACCCCACATTGGCGGGAGCGTTATACTTTTGCCAGGGAGTATAACTTCAAACTCATCTCTGTGATCACAAATTCGGCTTTTTGGCCCTCAAATCTCATTCCTACGGTGGCACGTAGTTCTGGGGAAGTAGGATGTACTGAACCCACACTTCCCACTCGGTGGTAAATACTCCTCCCAGACTCAGCTCAGAACGCATTAGAAAATCCACCTTAATCAACTCAAAGGTCTATCATGAAGACCAAATCATAAATATATATCATCTGTAAATCATAAACAACTTGTGGATTTCTAACTCGACTCAACTCGAACCAATCTTTCTCAACACCAGTACATTTGCTTATCAAATTGTATCAAGTATCAAAAGCTTTGAGAAAATGTCATAGGGATCATTCTTGACTCTCAAGCTCAATATCGGTAAATATATTCAATACTCAAACTTCTCATGAAAAAATCATAACTCATGACACTTGTCTTAAATTGCTTAGAAATCATCAATACAAAATGACAATATACAACTCATGGCACAAATTCTCAATTTAAGAAATGTGATGGTAAAATAATCATAAATATCAAACTTATTCAACTCGAATCTCATAAATCATCAATAAATAAATATGGGTGTAAACCCACTTGCAAGGATCATGAAATTCCAATAGTAAAACAAAATCAATTCTTTGGGCATAAGAATGAAAGGATATTCTTGTTCAAGACCCACATACCTTGATTATTATCCGGGATGAATAAACTTGCTATAGACTTCTTTTCCCACTTCTTGAGTTAGAGATCTTAATATTCTTGACTTGGAAGTGTTAAATCTTTAACTAATTTGCGAAAATCATGGCTTGATGTTGAGATGTTTAAACAAGAATTGGATTGAATTTTGGAGAGAAACCCTAGAATTTTGGAGAAGATGGAAGAGAAAATGAGGATTTTCTTCCTTACTTGTATATATATAAAAGGTAAGGATGGGTGAAAAAGACCAAAATACCCTTGAGCAAATTCTAAAACTGGAGCTCGATTTTTTTGGCCCTGGCGTGATGCACCAGGATCGCGGTCCTTCACTGGAATTGGACAATTAGGAAACTACTCAGTGGCGCGACGCGGTGAAGTCGCATTTGCCACCTTGGTCGTGACCTGGAAGGGCATCGCGACGCGGTGGAATTGCATTGGTGCACTGGAATTTGACAATCCTAAAATTGAGCCTTGGTGCGATGCGTCAATATCACGGAAGCTCACTGAAAAATGAAAATTTCCATTTGGCTGGCTCTGCGACGTGCTAAAGTGCCAGGTGGCATACCGTCTCACTAAAATGACTCTAACTCTTCAGCTGAGTGTCGGATTTGGCTGAATTTAGTATCGATGGAAAGCTTATTCAATACTCTACATGGAAAAAAGTAGAAATTAGATAAATACAATATGATATCAACATCAATCACTTTGGAAGTAATCCATATTTACTCAAAAGACAGATTTAGGCTTAAGGAACGATTGGGGTATTACAGATATTAACTAGGTCTTCAAACAGATTCCCCATCCATTCCAACTGATGGGTTATCCGTTGGAGTATTTTTTTGTAATGTGGCGTATAATAATTTATTGAAATTTGTCTTACCTTTTTTTAAAAAATTATGCAGACATCAAATATTTTGTATTTTTTATTTTTCTATTGTTTGTAGTTAAAAAATGTCTCCCAAAAGAAAAGAAATTGAAACTAACAGTGGATCAACTTTTGATCACCCAACAAAAAAGGTTAGAGTACAGATAGATTCGGAGGAACTTCTTGAACAATCCCAGTCAAGGCAAAATGAAGATGAGGAAAGTAAGAACTCTTTCTCACCAATGAGGTGTGAATTAATATCAAATGCCCACATTGATCTTGTCAAAACCATTAGTATCGATAGGTTTCGATTTGCGATGCCGATGGATCATCCTAAAGAAGTAACTGGTGATCTTGTACTTAAATATCAGTTGGGGGAACGTTCAGATGAATTTAGGAGTATTATGAAGAATGAAAATATAGACTGACTTTTTAAGAGGAGCTGCTTTGCATACTTTCTTAAGCTGCCTGATGAACGCACTCTCAGTTTCCAAATGAGCATGGTATACGATCTTTTCAAGCGTAGGATCAAGCATGCGGGGGATGATAAAGATCCGAAGGAGGGAAAAAAGATGTACGAAATCTGAATCAACTACTATGGAATGCCGATTTGTTTTGGATTGAAAGAGTTTGCCATAGTGACGGGCTTGAGATGCGATCGTCCAAAAGAACCGCTCATCAACAAAACACCCTCCAACAAATGCAAGGAAAAAATGGGTTGTTGGGTATTGTTGGACGACGTAGCTATAAAGCGGGGGATTTGATGACAGATCTTAAGGATAAAAACATACTAAAGCACTACAGGGAGAAATTATGCTTAGTTTGGTTTGTCCATTTCGTTTTATTGGCAAGAGACGTCAGGAAAGTCATAGAAGATGATTTTTTGGATCTTGCTGATGTTTTTGAGAAATTCAATGATTATCCCAAGGATATGACAACTACTACTTGACTGTCCAATATTTACTGACAAAGCTATCCACAGGGATGATCACATGATACGACTTTCCTTGGGCTTTCATGGTAAAATTCATCATTATTTTTACTTATCCATTAATTTATATTGAATATAGTTATTAATTTTTTTTCCTTACTTCTTGTTTACATTTTTTAGGCTTGGACATTTGAAGCCATTCCCCCCTCCGAAAGCAGGTAATGGATTACCCAGATGAGGTTTCTCATCCAAGGATCATTAGGTGGTTGGCTGCAAAGAACAACCCAAAAATTAAGGAGGCTGATCTCTTTAACCCTCTGGATGATGCAGTACATCTTCTTTCAACTAAAATAATTTGCCTCAAAGAAAGATATTTAAATTGATAGTTAATCTATTGCAACAGATGGGTCATCTGTTGTAATAAATTACCCATCAACTACAACTGGTGTAATGTATGGGTAATCTGTTGCGATAGATGATCCATATTTCACAGTAGATTAACTATCTATTGCTCTGGTTCCCTGAACCCGACTCAACAGATTACCCATCTACTACAAATTATGCAGCAAATGTGTAATTTGATATAATATATTTTCAATCTGTTGTGATATACAGATTAACTGTTGCGACAAATAGATCATCTGTTGTATAAGTTGGTTGTGTTAGCATGTAACCCAAGTAACTATAAATTATTATTATATGATATGATTTAAATGCCTCCTATATTTTTTATAGGTTGTGCATCCTTGGATCGTGCCTCTGAGCAGGAGTTGGGGATGGCTTCTTTTATCACTCTAGGTGTTGTTGATACAATAACAGACCCAATAATAGAGTTAATAAAGAAGGAATTGGCTAGATCAACAGCCATAAGAAGAGTAGTTAGGCAAGATCAGCCTAATGTTGAAGCTCTTCATGACCAATCTACTGCAACAGATCCATGTGCTTCTTCTAGGGGTATTGCTGGTGGAGTTGTTGATGCTGGTGACAACCATCCTAATGCTGCTGCTACTGTCAGTTGTGATTATGAGTATGTTGGTGCTCAGGAAAAAATAAATACATTTGGAAAACCCCCTTCCATAGATCCTCTCACCCCTCTTCATACTTATGTTCTTATTGCAAATGCAAAGAGAGGATAAACTCCTTAAAAAACTAGAGGCTATTATTGAAGTTGCTGAGGATTTAAAATCCAAGAGAGGTGTCATACTATCTAACAAGGTGAGGGATCCATACATTCCTACAGCGGCAGTTAGGAGGAAGAAAAGAGTAATTTACCAAGTACTTTCCAATTAGAAATCTAAAAAAATTGAAACTCCTTCCACTCTAAGAGTTGTTGAAGTTCAGGGGACGCTGAAAAAGGTACACATATACGTAGAACTTGGATACGAAGAGAAGAAGGAACTTCAAGAAATCTTGACTGACAAGAAACAGGTTCCACAAGAATACCTAATGCATTCATTTGACGCTAAAGACTTCACGAGTATGGCAAATATGCATAAGTGGTACGTGGACAATGTAAGTTTACTTTTGATAACCTAGACTTAGTATCTAGTCCATGAAAAATAAGCTACGCAATAGATATGTAATCTATTGCAACAACTGGGTATTCTGGGGCAACATAATACACACCTGTTGCATAAGTTGCGTTAGCTGGGTAATCTATGAACTGATTCAGAGAACCCTCTACAGTAAAATCTTTCTACTGTGTTTTTATTCTTTACAATTACTAACCTATTTAAAATTGTCTTCTTATACCATAGTATATTGATGAAATTCTCTGCCTCATGAGGGGCAGACAATTAGCATACCCAAATGCTTATGATGTTGCCAATAGGATAATAGATCTCAACTTCTACAATAATTTTAAGAGTCGGTATGATACTCTCTGTAGTCAAACTGGTCCCAGTGGTCGAAGAATTGATCAGTTAGTTTCTACATTCGAATGCGATGAAGACATGATTGACTATGTTAGAGGGAAAAAGCCATATCCATACGATAAAAACTAGACCAAGGCAAAGAGAATCTATGCAGTCATAAATGTGGAAGTCAAACATTTTCTCACTGTTGAGATACTGCTCGAAGAGGGAAAGATTAAGGTTTATGACTGCAACTTACCTTTCTTCAAGGATGCCAAGTTTTTAACCCATGTGCAACCACTCTTGAAGTTGTTCCCTAAGTTATTAATGCAGAGTAAACTGATTGATCATTTGCCAGCGAAAGTCTTGATGAAAGAATCATGAGATTTTTAATATTGAAACAAGGGCATGCAACTTCAAAAAAATAAAATAGGTGCCGCGTGCAGGCCGTACTCACTTGTATACATCGAGTGTTTGCTGACCAACATAGAATGGAGATGCCATTGTGGAGAAGATGCAAGAGGTCTGGGATTATAGGGTACTAACTAAATGGTTGGAGCCCGTGTATAAAGAATAATATGTACAAAGACAGAGGAGAAAACGATAATAATTTTTTATTTCAATCCACTTCACTTCACTTTACATTGTAGTGACAATTTTTTTCATGTCTGACGAAAGTTAAATTTTTATAATGCAATAGATTGTCTATCTGTTGTAACAGATATCCTTCTGTTGGTCATGTATTGCATTATGCAGATATTTTTATTTTCTATCGCAACAGATATACAATCTGTTGCAACATATAATCTAACTATTGCAACTGATAGGTAATCTATTAGAACAAATTGTAAAAGTAGGAAGACCTATAATATAATTTTTAGTAGATAACCTATATGTTGCAAGTTTGATAAGATATGTCGTCTGTTGCAGCAGATGTATTATCTGTTGCGATATTTGAATCTAGTTTTCCATTTCAATTAACAAGTTCAAAACTAAGGATTAAATTATATTCATAGAAAACATAAAATAAATCGAAGCCTTCAAAAATTATATGAAATAACTCAACAAATAAGTGAAATATAAAAAAATTATTATGAGTACAAATGATCTACTCTACAAATAAATCAACAAGTTAACCGAGGAGGATAGGTTATTACATTGACAGACTCAATCTATAAAGATCTACTCAATATGGAAAGCTTGTTCTTCATCCGGTGCTACAGAATTTGACTTTGGTCATCGTGAATCTTTAATGTCGCTTGCGCACGGGGTCTGAGCTTTTGCTTCTCCGTATTTTCATAAAAGACCAACATATCTTTGGTGGAGTAATCCAGCATCAAGTCCATCATTTGGTACTTGTAATCCATCTCTCAAATACTCGGCATAAGTAACAACAAAAAAACCACAATCCCTGTGTTTTTAAAAATAGATAATCCATATTTTGCAGTTCCTGTAAGCATTGTGAAATTTATGCAATGAAACTAAATCATGATACTTATACTTACAGGCTACCAATTGTTTGTTGAGCAATTTCTTCAATATATTGTACATCAAATAGATTACCCATTTTATTTCGCTGTGCTTCAATCGTCAACCAATCAGTACAAACCTTTTTGTCTAAAAAACCACTCATATCAAGGTAAGTAGGTAATATTTTGGCCAGCTTTTGTATCTCAAACGATGGCCTGTAATGTCTCCTTTGCGATATTGAGTCATAAACTCGGATGCGCCTCTCTTTTAGAATGACGACAACCAACACTCAATGGAATTCATCACCGTAATTGATTGGGATGCACACTTCGTCGACCAAATGCCAAGGTAAGCCATCTGGAATGCTAAAAACTTTGATGATGTTAATTAAGCATTCGTCATTTAGGGAAACTTTCGGCTTTTGTTGACAATACCTTTCGTAGTCATTATTGATGTAAGCTTTGAATAAATAATTGCTGTCGTGTATTTGTATTATTCTTGTGTTTGCAACTTGGCCTTCTTTCAAAGGTAGTAAAATATGACGTCGATGTACTGTACATATTATCAAACATTTCATATTACGTGACAAAAAAATTAATACAAAGATGTAATTAAATAGAGTATTAATTAATAGTAATATGTATGACATTTAAACCTCATCATTCCACTAAGTTTGAGGCTGTGACATCAAATAGAACCAATTCTTCATTCTGGGATGTGCAACAGTAAAGTCGAACATATCAAAACCAAGACTCGATTCATTCACTTTGAGTGTTCGTCCTTTTATTTTCTACATGATGATTTATATGTGTTAATGTCATATTTTTACCACAAGAATTATATCAATCAATATCTTTAAAATTAATTTATGTACCTGCCGACATGATGCTTTAACAGCCCATTGGCAATCCATTCTGAATAGTTGTTAATCAACTTTGTTAGTTTTTTGGAGCCTTTTCGGAGATGTTGAACCCTTCAAATGGGCAATTCTTTCGTTCTCCCGAACTGACAGGCTCCATTTTTTCTTCTTCTTTGGAAGTAGTTGATAGATTATCAACTGTGATATTATGCTCTTCAGTAGTAGCTTCTACTGTGACATCCACCTGAAAAGCTAAAATTGTCAATGCTAATTGCAAATATACTCCAAATTATCTATCTATTACAATAGACGAGTCTTACATTGCAATAGATGGATCACCTGTTGGGATAAATTTAAATAGGTAAAATAGAGTGGTACGATAATTTCAAATAGATGAGCCATCTGTTACAACATAAGGCTCATCTGTTGGTACAAATTAAAATAGTACAAAAACCTGTTTGATTTGTTGAAATAAACTAACATATGTTACAACAGATAACACATCTGATGCAGTAAGCTAGACAACAGTTAGAATATATGTATATATCTGTTTGATTTTTTTCAGCAAATGTATCATCTGTTGAAATAGATATATGTCTGTTTGTTTGTTTGAACAGATGATATACATTCACCTTCTTCAGCTCAAGCTGCTCTTCTGTAGCCCTTGTACATTGAACAACGGTGCAAGACAAAGACAGAGGCATTGTAATTTTGCTTTTTTCAATGCTTGATGCCCTGGAAATGTCTTTCCTTCTCTTCTTAGCCACCTTGATTTCTAGTGGAGTGTATGGACATGAAATCCTCTTAGATGGAATGACACCCCTCTTAGATGTCATTTCCTTTACAAAAGCAGTTAGTGCATTAATAGCATTAATCACTCCATCATGTTTCGCCTTGCAATTTTGACATTTGTATGTAGATCATTCGCTAAAAGTGAAAAAATCTGTATAACCTATATGATCATAATCATAATGGCTTGTTGTTTCAAAAACTATAAGAGGAGCATTATTAGCCCCAACAGCAGCACCACTACCACAACCATTATCAACAACAACAAGCCCACCCTTCAAAATTGTTTTTCTTGTGATGGCTGATGCTTCAAAAAATTTCATTTTATTCTATCAACGACCTTAGGGTCCGATAAAGTTTGCACATACCATAAAGTAATAAAAAATGACATCTTCAACTCTCGATTGGCCGGAACATTCCATGGATAGATAATCTAAAATAAATCAGTATATATATTAGAATGATGATGAAATCATTTAAAATAATCATTAATTAAAATAAAAACTTGATTAGAATTAGACTTACTGCTTCCTTCGGGGGATTGAAAAGATCAAGAAATTTTACATTTTTATCAGTTTTAGCTGAAAACCATCTCAGAATTCTTGGACAGGAAACTTCTTCCTGGTAGTTCACTTGTTGTCTCAAATAAGGAATGACTTCAAATGCCCAAGCCTATAACATAACATCAGTAAATCAAAAGCATTATTGAATAAAAATATGAATCATATCATAATAAAAGAAATATTTATCATGAAAGTCCATGAAAAGCCATATAAGTTGACTGTTTTGGCGTTAACGGAGCCAACAAATATTTAATAGTCATTTTAAAGCTTTCATAACCCCAAGGATAGCTGTTAAATGCCTCAAGATCCTCGGAGAGATTTATTAAATTGAGGCTTATGTTGTTGTTAACGTCTCTCGCCCAAAGAATATTATGTACAAATCTAACCAAGCACAATAGTTGCTTGTGCTTCTTTGAAAGTCTTTTACCTTTCAACACTTCTATTAAATTTTTTTTTTGAAGCTTGGACCAACAATGGACACCTGGTCATCACGATCACTCGACTTGACTTTGCCTTTTTAAGAGTGCGGGGTACTTTTTTTTAGGGTTAGAGTAGGTATAACTTGAGTAGGAGGAGGAGGATAATATCTTAGTCCAATAACTATGGCAAACTCCTTCCAACCAAAACAAACAAGCATGCCACAGTAATTTATCCACACCTCATTCATCTTATCTTTGTTTTCATATATAAACCTACGCTTGAGAAGATCATATACCATTTTCATTTGGAAACGAGCATTGTTGTCCTCCAACAAATCAAGTTATTGTCCAGAGCAGCTTTTCCTAAAATAATAATCCAATATTTATTCTCAAAGAATTTTTCTAAAGGCATCGAAAGATTTTTCCATGGATGACTTAACCACGAAATCACTCATTAAATCTGTGGCACTATCGCACTGCATTCTCATAGGATAACAATCAATGCTGAAGTTTTTGACCAACTCTTCGGTGGAAGGGCTATTAGTATTTGGATCATCTATTTTGAAATATTCCTCCTCTCTGTGTTCATTATCTTCTGCTCCTTATTGAGATAACGCTTGTAAACGAAGCTCATAGAGTAGTGGATGTAGCCTGACTGCTTCACTTATTCTTTTACTTGGATTTGATTTAATTTCTTTTCTTTTGAAAGCCATATTATCTTAAATTAACAGGAACATAAAATAGATTATAATTGATTAATGTATCGTTAAAAAGGATAACAATAAATCTAACATGCAAATAATAAAATAACAGTTTCAACAGACCACGCATCTGTTGCACTAGGTATGTTATCTGTTGCAACATATAACTGACCTGTTGCAACGAATGAGTAAACCATTGGAAATAATAAAAACAGATTAATCATCTGTTGCACCAGGAATTATAATAAATAACCAATCCATTGCAACAGATGAGTAATCCGTTGGGAAGAATAAAAATATATCACTTATCTATTGCACCAGAAAGGTTATCTGTTGCAGCATATAACCAACCTGTTGTAACGAATGAGTAATACGTTGGAAACAATAAAAATAGGTCGCTCATCTATTGCACTAGGAATGTTATTTGTTGTAACATATAACTAACCTGTTGCAACGGATGAGTAATCCGTTGGAAACAATTATAACAGATCACTCATCTGTTGCACTAGGTTGGTTATATGTTATAATAGATATCCTACCTAGTGCAATAAATGGGTGATCTATTTTTATTATTTCCAATGAATCGCTCATCTATTGCACCAGGTAGGATATCTGTTGCGGCATATAAGCAACCTATTGCAGTGGATGAGTAATTCGTTGGAAATAATAAAAATAGATCACTCATCTGTTGCACCAGGTAGGTTATCTGTTGCAGCATATAACCAACCTGTTGCAACGGATGAGTAATCCGTTGGAGACAATAAAAATAGATCACTCATTTATTGCACCAGGTAGGATATCTATTGTAGCATATAAGCGACCTATTGCAGTGCATGAGTAATCCGTTGGAAATAATAAAAATAGGCCACACATCTATTGAAGCAGATCACTCATTTGTTGCCAAATAAGTTATCTGTTGGATTAATATTATTTAGATTTTTTCCAAACAAAGGAGTTGTCTGTCGCAATAGATGAATGATCTATTGTGTTTATCTGTTACATTAGATGTTTCATCTGTTGGATCAGATGGTTAATCTTTTGCATCAGATTATTAATCTGTTGCACCAGATGGTTAATCTTTTACATTAGATGGTTAATCTGTTGTATCAGATGGTTAATCTATTACATCATCATTTTTATCAAGAAAAATAACAAATCAACCCAGCAATACCAACATAACACATGCACACTAAGAACATCAACGGTGATAAAAAATTACCAACAGATCGAATCAACAGTTCGACAACAAGAACTACAATAACAACAAAAAATTATATTTAACAGCGAAAAGAGTAGAGAAGAAATGCTAGAAATTAGGGTTTTATTCAGTCTACATTTCAAATTTAAGCAAGAAATATTAAAATTGTTAACTAATCTAGAAGAAAAGTTGACTCAAGTCATAATTTTTTACCTGTGAAAGAAGAAATGGGACGACGAAGAACTCGAAGTTGTTGTCGTCGGAGAAGTTAGCTCAATTTCCTCTGTTTCTTCAACTCAATTGATGGTTGAAAGTCGAAAAGAAAATCGCCTAGCTATTTGTCTCCGGAGTTTGAAGGGAGAAATTTTGTAGAACTGTTGGTTGACAGAGAGTTGAGAGACTGTCAGAGAGAGAGAGGAGAGAGACGGTTGATTTCGAGGAGAGGGGTGTGGGTTGATTTGTATTTTTGAAAATATTAGAAAGTTTTAAAAATATTAATCAAGTCCACAATTAACTTAATCAAGTTTTCTAATTATGTTTGACCCTTTAAGTTGGTCAATGTCACCAATCCTTCATTCAAGACTTAAAAGACACCTTTCCTTCAATTTTCTCTGGTAACTAAGGCCTTTATTTAGTTTTTTCCCCTTCTTTCTTTTTAAATTTTCAATTGTTTAACACATCACTATAAGATTTCTTTCTTTCTTGTCCATTTCCTGGGGCTATTATCCACACATATGGTTCAATTTCTAACTATTGATTTGACAAGATTTCTCTCTTTCTTTAGACTTACATATTTATGCAACTGAAGATCTACATTTCGCCTTTTAAGAGTTGGATTTTTTATAAAATATTTTCATCTAAATCAACTCTGATTTACTATTGTTCCCTTTACTTTGAATTCGCTTCTTTCTTTTATCTTTTTAAAAAATTTCAATATATATAATTTTTGGGGATAAAAATCTACTTTAATTTTTTACAAAAAATAAATACAATTATACAAAAACTGTATAATTGTTGTATATAATATGTACCTATATAAGATATTTATGTTGAAACTAGATAGGATGTGTATTGAAACTATATAATTATTATATAAAGTATGTATTTGCATTATATATATATATATATATATATATATATATATATATATATATATAT
>NW_025887771.1:0-1418 GCF_002878395.1 Capsicum annuum
AGTTCATACACCTATATTTCTCAAGTTCAGTTCTAGTAATGATGAAATTATGAAATCCTTCAGATTTATAAATGTTTCTTGAAAGAGGAGTCATTCAAGGAGGCGATTAGGCAACATTATAGGACTGATTTTGCAGGTAACCCTTTTAGCTTGTTTCATTACAAGTTAAAGAGGGTGAAAAAAACAATCACCCAATGAAGTAAATAAGCATTTGGGAACATATTTCAGGAGATCGCAATACCGGAGAAGGTTATTAAAGTGGATGGGATGTAATTTGAAAAGGATTCAACTAGTGCTAATATAGAAAAATTGCATAAGGCCTAGGAAAAGTTAAACAAGCAATTTCAGAGAGGACGAGTTCTGAACCTAACAATATAATTCTAAGTCATTAGCTAGTAATTAACGGAATATAACAAAAAGTCTATCACCTTAAAATTGACTTGAGGAAAACATATGACTCATTAAAATGGATCTTTTTGAAACAAGTGCTAAAATAGTTAAATTTTCCAAAATAGTTCATCCTTCGAATAATGCAGCGTATTCAGATAATGACATTCTATAAATATCATTAGACATCTAACAACTCCATTCCAAGCAATAAAGGGATTGAGGCAACAAGACCCTTTGTCCCTATGCCTGCTTTTCCTTGCTATGAAATTCCTTACTAGAAGTCTGAAAGAATTGAAGTACAAGAAAGATTTACGCTATCATCCTAAGTATGCAAATTTTAACATAGTACAAATAGGGGTTGCTGAAGATTTACTACAGATAGATATGGAGCATTTTAATATTCAGCTTATAATATTAATTTGCTTCATATTAATTTTTCAATCAATATATCAATATATATATATATAAAAGAGAATGATAGCCCATCCTATGTGGCATGCCTTAGAGGCCTCAAATGCCATTTATCTTTTTTGTGTTTTTTTTGGCCATTTTTTAATTTTAAAAGATTACATTTTTGTTTTTCCTCATTTTTTTTTCTTTGCATTTCAGCACCTCATTAATTCTCAACATAATTGCACCACTATTAAAGAAAGAGTTGTTACTAATTCCAAAAGTCACATGACTTATATTTAAAATCCAAAAAAGTTGTAGAAAAACAAGCAAAAAAAGTTTGAAAATATAATATGGATACAGGAAAGGAATGAAGAACACTTAAAACGTTGAAACACATGTAGAGTGTGATTATTTCTTTGTAGAAGGTCTCAATATTCTTCGTACCACACTTTTTTGTGATCCTTTTTGCTATTGTAAAAGGTGGTTATATTAATATTTAGATCCTTATTATTTATGTATTTTCATGATGAATTAATATCCAATTGTAACTCTACTTTATAATTTCGTAACTCTATTGGAGACCTTCGCTTGATTTCTTACCTATGCACTCCTTGCTTTTGTTGGCAATCTAGAGG
>NW_025887772.1:0-1469 GCF_002878395.1 Capsicum annuum
TAGGGACCTTGTCCTAGTTGTAGACAGTTGTAAATTTTCGTATGTATTAGAGATTTCGCAGACTGTAATAGATGTTGTTTAGATATTGATGGATTCCTTTTCCAATATTTGTTAAATTGAATTCAGAGTATGACCATTATTCCATTTATTTCATTTCCGTATTCCTTTCTTTATTCTTTGAGTATTGTGCGTGATTATCAGAGATAGAAGGGCGCCCGAGCCCCCACGGTTCGAGATGCTCGTCATGGTTAGGGCCCTAGCTCGGGTCGTGACACCCGAATTACTAGAAAGTTCAAACTCACAAGAGCCCATATTTAATCAGTTTGGCGTAACACCTCGCGATAATTCTGAGATTATTGCGCAAACAGATAAGTGGACTTTTGAAGAGAAATAATTTTTTGAAAATATTTTTTCTAGGTATAATAATCTGGGTTCTCAATTTTTTTTTGAGTTTATTGCTCCAAAACTCCTTAATAAGTTAATGCAGGAAATAAAAAGTTATGTAATAACTTTTATCAAAAACGTTGAAATGGAGAATCCTCCACACAATAATGATATTGTTGTTGCTGATGATGATGGTCTTGATCAGCAACATCACCATGTGAAACGGGAAGGTAACAGTCGTCCATATCGCCGTCGGGGAACTCCATGGACTCTAAACGAACATCAGTAATTAAATTTTACTTTTTTTTTCATTTAAAAAATTCATGATTAGTTTATAAATGAGCTTTTTTTTAAACTTTATTTTGATGTGTAATTATAGACTTTTGTATGTTGATTTCGGCACGTTAGATTTTTTCTTTATGAGTTTCAATTCATTTTTGCTTCATGCATGACAAGCTTTTAATTTACTTGAATTCTTTTATTACTCTTTTTTGTATATAAAAAAAAAATCTCCTTATGTATTAATTCACCTCCTCATTTTTTGTGATTTAATGTTTCTTTACACCTAATATATATGAAGACTTTTAGTTCTTGAAAAATATATTTTGATAAAAAAGAGAAAATCTTCTCATGTATTCTTTTACTATAATATATATAAAAAAGAGAAAACTTTTGATGTGTGTGTATGTGTGAATTTTATTACAATGAAATAATATTTTTCTTGAAGAATTTTATTTGTAATTTTGCAATTGATTTCATTTATAAGCAACACTCTCAATTTTGATACAACAAAAATCTAAGCCTCATTTTTAATGTAATTCCGAATAAAATAAGTCATTCATTAAAATAAGTAAAACTGAATTCTTGGTGCACATAAAATTAATTCTTTAAATTTGTCTTTGATTACGAATTTTATTCCTTTTTTTTTTTTCAAATTTAATTATATATAATTTTTTAATCATATGACATAATATATATAGGTTGTTTCTTATGGGATTAAACAAATTTGAAAGAGGAGATTGGAAGAGCATAAGTAGCCAGTCATGCTCAAAAGTACTTCTCTCGTCAAGATAGTAAGACTCCAA
>NW_025887773.1:0-4983 GCF_002878395.1 Capsicum annuum
GATTATATCACGGGGTAGTAAAATGGTGTATGTGATCGATGTATATAGTATGTATTTGGAAGTGTTGACACCCAATTTTGACCTCTCGATGCTCTCTTAGGCTACTATTTTGTCAAAATTATTAAACCTTTAATATTAATATTTTTAAGCATTATTTTGGTATCAAATAATTTTCAACAAGCTACATTTATGATTTAAAAAAATGTATAAAGTATTTTATTATTTTTTAGTATCATTTTTATAAATTTATTAATTCAAATACGATATTTTACATAATTTTATTAATATTTATTAAATTATTTTTTCACGTACATGTGCACATTCACAATTTATAAATACATTGACTATTATTATTGTTGTTGTTGTTGTTGTTGTTATATTTATTTAAATAGCAGTCAGTTTCAATTTACTCTCCTATGTAGTTTAATTTCTAGTCATTATTGTACTCAATTGGTGTCAATTATGATCAAAATTAACATCAATTTGGGAAACAAATACCAACCACTTGTGGTCGATTTTTAAAAATACTTTTTAAATTTATTTTTAAACGCATAATATATAGAGAGAGAATTATTTTTAATTCTCGATTGTGTTTGTAACTTATTTTTTATATTAAGCATGTAACGATAAATTTGTTGTTAAAATAGAAGTATGTATCACTTTATCTCTCTCTCTTTCTCTCTATATATATATTATGCAGTGATGTACGTAGTGCGTAGTTATAAGCTTACATTTATATATATGTATGTAAACATATATAAACATGTTTATTTTATTTTACATTTACAGTTATAAGCTTACCTTTTTTACTATTTATCAATTCAAATATAATATTTTTTTATTTTTCGTAAACATACACATTCACAATTATTATATAAAATATATTATCTATTATTATTGAAATAACGGGCATTTTTTAAATTTGTGTATTTTCGAACTCAATTGTGCCAATTCATAACAATTTTAAATTAAGTTTACCCAATTTATTACAATTCTAGCCAAATTGTATCTAATTAGACTCAATTTATTTACCTTTTAACCCCAATTTTATCCAAGTTCTTATAATTTTAGTCTATTTTATTTAATTCATTACAATTGTAGCCAATTTATTACAATCATAATCAATTTGTGATTCAATTTTTAAATTTTAGTCAAATCCTAATTAAATTCTCAACCGTCGATCAAACACCGATCTGAAGACTGAGATCAAAAGAGCCTATTCTTTCCTTTTAAATCAAAAATTTCCAAAACCTAACCCTAATCTCCTCATTTCATCCGCCTCCTCCCTCTCTCTATACTTTTCTCTCTCTCTCTCTCTAAGACATCTTCACCATCAATGGCGGCGCCGCTGCTGCTCAGCCGTCGCTACCATCATCTCCATGCAACCACCAAACAACGACCAACTAAACAGTCCACACGTCACTGCCTGTCGAGGGATATTCGTCTTTACTGCCGCCAGCCTCCACCACCGGATGAACCAGCCTCTGCTCCACCACTGACCGACGAATCTTCTCTCGCCAGCCGCCTCCGGCGCCTCCCACACCTGGTGGCTATAAATGGTAAAACATAGCTCAATCCTCACTAATGCATTATTTTTCTATTGAAGTATGCTTAATAAAGTGATTACTCTTTATCTTTTCTTGTCTTGTTGTTCTGTGCAGAAATTAAAGTCAATATACTAAATCTCCTTTCTTGAAACATGTCATTCACACTATTTTTGTCATCTGCCTGGCTAGTCAAATTATGTTATTAAAATAGGACTGAATTGTGGCCTGTTGTATATATCTTAATTAAGGAATTATGGACATTTTTTGTGTAAGTAAAGACACTACATAGTGGATCATTTTAAATAAAGTTTGTCCTAAATGATCTAAATTATAATATTGAATGTATTCATCGACATGATACAGGATAATGATCATTTATCCTAATGGAAACACACGTGATAATGAAAGTGGACATATTTCAGTTTACTTGGCCATTTCAAGAACAAGTTCTCTTCCTGCTAGTTGTGAGGTTAATGCTATATTTACCTTTTTTATGTTCAATCAACTTTGTGGCAATTATCTTTCAATTTGAGGTCCATTATTAGTATGTTAAACATCTTATTTCCTTAGAATATTTCTTTTTTCCTCTAGTGCATCTCATCTCAATTGAATTTACTAAAGTGTGGTCACTTGAGTATTCAATTAGTGACTCGAAAATGTTTTAAGTTTAGGTACTTAAAATGTGAACTTGTCAATTGAATATACTAAAGTGTGGTCACTTGAGCAGTGAATTAGTGACTCGAAAATGTTTAAGCTTAGGTAGTTGAAAGGTGAATTTGTGTTTTGAATTGACTAAAGTGAATTAGTGAGTCAAAAATGTTTAAGTGTAGTTACTTGAAAGGTGGACTTGTGTTTTGAATATAGTTAAGTGTGGTCACTAGAGAAGTGAGTTAGTGTGTCGAAAATGTTTATGTGTAGGTACTTCAAATGTGGACTTGTGTTTTGAATATAGTTAAGTGTGGTCACTAGAGAAGTGAGTTAGTGAGTCGAAAATGTTAAGTGTAGGTACTTGAAATGTGGATTTTTGTTTTGAATTTAGTTAAGTCTGGTCACTTGAGAAGTGAGTTAGTGAGTCGAAAAATATTTAAGTGTAGGTATTTGAAATGTGTACTTATGTTTTGAATATAGTTAAGTGTGGTCACTTGAGAAGTGCATTAGTGAGTCGAAAATGTTTAAGTGTTATTACTTGAAAGTTGGACTTGTGTTTTGAATATAGTTAAGTGTGGTCGCTTGAGAAGTGAGTTAGTGACTTGAAAATGTTTAAGTGTAGATACTTGAAATGTGAACTTGTGTTTTGAATTTAGTTAAGTGTGGTCACTTGAGAAGTGCATTACTGAGTCGAAAATGTTTAAGTGTAGTTACTTGAAAGGTGGACTTGTGTTTTGAATTTAGTTAAGTGTGGTCATTTCAAAAGTGCACTAGTAAGTCAAAAATTAAGTGTAGTTACTTGAAAGATGGACTTGTGTTTTGAATATAGTTAAGTGTGGTCACTTAAGAAGTGAGTTAGTGACTTCAAAATGTTTTAAGTGTAGGTACTTGAAATGTGAACTTTTCATTTTAAATTTAGTTTAGTTTGGTAACTTGTGAAGTGAATTAGTGACTTGAAATGTTTAGGTGTAGGTACTTGAAATGTGAACTTTTCATTTTGAATTTAGTTTAGATTGGTAACTAGAAAATGTTTAGGTACTTGAATTATGGATTAGTGACTTTTGTTTTGAATTTAGGTACTTGAAATATGAACTTGTGTTTTGATTTTAATAAAGTGAGGTCACTTGATAAGTGAATTAGTTACTTCAAAATGTTTAAGTGTAGGTACTTGAAACGTGAACTTTTTATTTTGAATTAAGTTTAGTATGGTAACTTGTGAAGTGACTTAGTGACTTGAAAATGTTTAGGTGTAGGTATTTGAAATGTGAACTTTTGTGACTCGAACTAATACTTGAATGTGATTGATGTGTAGATGGAACTTGATTATAGCTGGATATATCAATGAAATATTGATAATAGAATAGGTGAGGCTGAGAATGAAGATGCAGATGGTGAGTTGTAGTTTTTAGTCTTTTGTATGTTTTATAATTTGGATTTGGAACCTCTGATAAATTTTGTAAATAATTTAATTTTTAATGTTTGTATTCTTATAGTGTTTGGTTGATTGTATATTAATTGATTGATGCACTATATTGTAAATAATTTGATTTGATTTTTAATGTTTGTAAATGATTGGTGGACTATATTGTAAATAATTTGATTTTTAATATTTGTATTTTGGAAATTTTCAATATTTTTTTTTAGATTATCATAAAAACAAACCACGTGCATGTGGTCGGTTTTTCTGAAAATTTTTACAAAAAATCAACCACAAGTGGTCGGTTTTTTTTTATAAATTAATTAATTAACTTAATGAAAATCGACCACATGTGGTCGGTTTTTTTTATAAATTAATTAATTTATTTATTATAAAACCGACCACTTGTGGTCATTTTTATTTTTCCTAAAATTATTTTTTTAAATTTTAATTAAATAATAATAAATTTTAAAAATATATTTTTTTTTTTGAAAAAACCGACCACTTCTAGTTGGTTTTTAAAAAACCACCACTTTACCGACCACAAATTTTGGTCAATTTTGTAGTCGGAAATTTTGTTAATTTTTTTCTTTTTTTTTAGTAGTGAAATATTACAATTGAAATAGCAAAACCGGCATGTCTTGAATGACGCATAATAACTAATTAAAAATGATATAACAAAATTGCTATAAAAAATACTTTTGAAATTTTTGTAAGTGTGCCTCACATAAGATGTCAAATTAATTTAAACATCAAGAATTAATCTATCATTTTATGTTTATTTCACCTTTTTAAAAATAAATATTATTAATTTTTAAATATTTAGATGGCTCATACTAATTAATTATACGTGATATAGTAAAATTACAGTTGAAGCAGCTGAAACAGTCATGTCATAAATGTCTATTTTATTTTTTATTAAATATTATTAATTTTTTAACACGTAAATGTCACATAATAATTAATTAGGGATGATATAGTAAAATCACGGAGCAAGCAGACAGCTGGAAGCAGGCATGTCGACCATCAGCTGCCTGCTTCCAGCCACCCACTCACACTTATTAATTTTTTAACACATAAATGTCATATAATAATTAATTAAGGGTGATATAGTAAAATCACGGAGCAAGCAGACAGCTGGAGCCTGGAAGCAGGCATGTCGACCGTCAGCTGCCTGCTTCCAGCCGCCCACTTACACTAATATATATATATATATATACTTGAAGTCTTTATCCATTTCTACTATGTAGGCTTTAGGGCTGGACCTATTTTATTTTATTTTTAAATTATAGTTTAGTCTTTGGAGTTGTTCTCATTGTTTTACTCACTATGGTGGAAAGCAATAAATTATGCTTAACTCAATAACATTAA
>NW_025887774.1:0-5084 GCF_002878395.1 Capsicum annuum
TGTTTCAACAAAGAAAATTTGTCAGTTAAAAACTTAGTGGTGACTGGAGGCACTTGGCTGTCCCGACACCTGCTCCAGTGTTCATTCTTTTTATTTTATTTCAGATTACTGGCACTTGCCCCTGCTTTGTCGTGTCATTGACCCAAACTCAGATTATTAAGAGTGACTCCGAAATAAACACAATATCTCTGCTTTGTCATGTTTCTCAGATAAACCCTTTAAACCTTGGTATTTCCATGAGTTCCCAGGCTTGTCTATTGAAAAAACTTTCTACATGCCTTATTCGGCTCACAATCATGTCTCTTTCATAGCCAGTTTTGAAATCTTTTCTCACTTATTTTGTCATGGACTTGACTTAAAGACACGAGAAAAATGACAATGATTTTTTTTATTTGGATAACTGACTCAAGAAAATAAAAATAAAAATAAAGAGAAGAAAGAAAAGACAATGAATGTCCCCATTTGAAACAAAGAAACGGAAATTTATCTAAAATGACAATCAAATCTAATGATTATGCCATGCATTTGGATTAAGCTGCATGATCTTTTCATCCAAACTTTCACCAATAGTTGTTGAGCTAATGACCCTGAAATTGAGTTACTTTCTTGGGTCAATTGCATTCAGAGACCTCATTCGGCTAGTGACACCTTGAAGGGTTTTCGCCAACAAGCCTCTCTCATTTTCTTTCTCTCGGGTCACCATTGCCTTGTGGTATCCGTGAGGCTTTTTCACTAATGAGATTCTCTAATTTTCATTTCTCTGAACTCACAGTAGTCTTACGGTGCCCGTAAGGGTTTTCATCGATAAGACTTTCTCATTTTTATTTGTCTCAACTCACCGTCGTCTTACAGTGCCCGTGAGGGTTTTCATCGATAAAACTCTCTCATTTTATCTCTCTCAACTTACTATCATCTTACGATGCCTGTGAGGGTTTTTACGGATAAGACTCTCTCATTTTTATTTCTCTTCTGATTTCTTATGCTAAGGAAGACAAGTAGTTCCCAAAATACGACATCACATCCATTGCATGCTTAGCCTTAGAATTCTCAAAGATTGATCTGAAGGTCTTTCTTTGGTTGTAACTTGGCTTTTAGATAGGGTTATAAAGAAAAGATGGCATGAGGCCCAAACGACACTTGAAGTGGGGTGAGACTTACAACTTTTGGAATTGACTCAAACAATGAGGATTAACTCATGCCCCAGTTTCTTTTGACTGGACAATTCTAACTTATTAATTTGGTTGGACCGAGCCCAGAGTAGGGCAGCCTACATATCTCACCCCTGAGAGAGGAGAATCAGGTCACGCATAGTTCTGGCAGCTTGTTCTTTTGATTGATTCTGATTTTTGTTTCTTCTTCTCTTTTTTTTTCTCTTTTCTCTTTGG
Organism: Capsicum annuum; assembly: GCF_002878395.1. Classification (NCBI taxonomy): domain Eukaryota; kingdom Viridiplantae; phylum Streptophyta; class Magnoliopsida; order Solanales; family Solanaceae; genus Capsicum; species Capsicum annuum. The sequence goes on from NW_025887774.1 coordinate 1,386, forward strand.
GATTTTTTTTTGACCCTATTTTTGATACTCTTCTCTTTTCTTTCCTTTTGGACATATTTTTTTTTCTCGACATTTTTATTTTGAGTTTTACTGAATCTATCTTGATTTTAAAGAGAGGTATTAAAGAAAATAGAACTAAAGCTCAAATGGGATAAATAAAGGATGACACAATGTTTGGATAACAGAATAAAATGCCTTCATCATATTAATCCTTGAAAATACTAGTACATAGCATGCAAGTGAAGATGAAAGATGAAGATCATTGTGACACCTCTTACAACATTAACTTTGACTGAGTCTGTGCGTCACTACTTCTTTCGCAAACTTCACCTTTGTTGTACATTCCTCACATTGAATGACTCATGATTTTATGGAGCTGATTTTCATTATGTTCACGCAGCCACTATTTGACCTAATTGAGACATGTCTTTCAATTGATGACCAAGTTATTCTTGTGATTCTCAAAACAATTGCCTTAATTTTTTAGAAAGGTTTCAACTTGTCACCAAATGTCTCAGCACTCTACATATTTTCTCGGATGCTTTTTCTAACTTTAGCCCTCTGATTCAAAGTTTATACTCAAATTGGATTTTAAGATCTAGCTGAAAGTTCCATCAGTATGTCATATCACTAGAGCCAACATAAAAATGTACTATGTAAAGAAAACAAACAAATAACTTAAAATGAGACAAAACGACAAGGGACACCACATTTCATTGAAAGAAAAGATAGAAGGGTTTAAACAAAGACGAAAGAGAAACAAAATAATATAGATCCTGAACTACAACCCTAAAATAATTCGGATAACAGAAAATAAAACAAAACAAACTACCAGACCTCTTCCTAGTAGGGAGAGGGGTAACTTCTCAATTGCTCAGCCTGACAACTTAGCCACTGGTTTTTATATCAGCATGACTAGAGCTTCCACCACTGTCAGACACATTTTCTTCAACAAATAAGTTTTGGATCTCCGTGTTTGACTCATTACTTCCCACATATCATATCATGCATTACCGTGTGTGGGTGAAGGATTCTGTGTGACTTTCGTAGTGTCAATGTTTTGCACTACGATCAAATTTTCTTGAATTAACCTTTCCATTTCTCTTTTCAAAGCACTACAACCATCAACACTATGACCCGAGGAGCTAGAGAATGAGTGGTGGATGTATTGAGATGTAGCTGACGTGGCATGAATTTCGAGGCATGTTGTGGTGCGTCAATCAACAATAGGGAACTGACTTTTGCAATTGTGATGGAAAACTCAAGATATTGGCAGGATCAATAGTGGGGAATGGAGGAGAAGGTAGCCCATTAGCCCAAGCTCGATACATTTCCATCATTTGTTGTCTTAGTCTCAAATTCTCTTCCTTTAAACTCTCATTTTTCGGCCTCTTTGTTTGATCCATGAGGTCACTCATCGTATCTTTGTTGAACACAGCTAAACCTTCTTTAGATTTGGTGCGATGTGGAGGACCAGCTAGGATGCCACAAACCAACCACCTTAAACTAACTGAACAAGAGGCAACAAATATGTTAGAGTTCAACATTTTCTTCAAAACCTTTTTTTTTCTTTTAGAAAAGATCACCGAACCCAAGAAGGGCGCCTACGTATCTCACTCCCGAAAGAGGAGAATCAGGTGTGCGTAGTTCGTGAAGTTTTGCCAAAATGACCAATTAAACTTTTTTCCTTTCTTTTTTTTTTTTCTTTAAACTTTAAAAAAGAGAAGAAAATAACAAATTATCAAAAGAATAGACTCTTTTTGCATTTTTCACGTTTAAAATTCCTATACAAAATGAAACCTATGATTACCAAAGAAAAATCTTTTTGGAATTTCAATTTTGAATTTCATATGAAAATGACACTTGAACCTATTAAAGAAAAATCTTTTTGTGGTTTTCTTTAAAGATGTATGTGACACTACTCTAAAAAAAAAGTGAAGAAAATCTTTCTTTTTTTTTGAATTTTTGAAATAAGATCCCCGAACCCACAATAGGTTGCCTACGTATCTCACTCCTAAGAGAGGAGAATCAGGGGTGCGTAGTTCGTTCAGATTGGACAATTAAGGATTAAATAACAAACTAAAACTTAACTTGAGCGACACGATTACAAACAGACAATGAAAGAAAAATATTTTTGTGTTTTAATTTGACACTTCACACAAAAATGACACCAACAACTATGAAAGAAAAATTCTTTTGATATTTTCGATATGAAATATACAAAACTTCTACCATCTTTTTTGAATTTTCCTTTTATAAAAGCTCCTATTTGAAACAAAATCTTTTGAAATTTTCGAATTATGAATGCATTGTAAAGGAATAAAAAGAGAAAATGAGTGCGAAAGGTAAAAAAAATCTTTTTGAATTTTTGGATTGTGAAAAAAAAAATCAAAAGCCATAAAGAACTCTAAAACTTACGAAACTCTTTTTTGACTCACCCTTTTCTTTTTCTCACTTTTTTTCAACACTTTCTTGTCTACACATCTTACTTCTAACACATGCTTTTCCCAAATTAGTCCGTCAAATGACCACACTATCCTTAGAGATGCAACATTTAGCACGTAGAGATGCTTTAGAGGTGAGTCTCCTACGAAGGGTCACGTGGGTCCCGTTAGGTCTCAATATGATGTAGATAAGCATGAACTAAAGGCTGACCTACGTTGAGGTTCACTAACAAGGCTATTCGGGGGTGCATATGGTCGAAGTGGCCGTGACAGCTTTCCACCCACTCCATAACACCAACGGCTCCCCCTCCTAAAATAAGGGTGACTCAACTAAAGGTCGTGTACAACACGTGTACTACAGACTTGTTGCAGAAAGAATGACTCGGATTATGCACATGATGCCAGATATAAAGCGGTAACACATAAAGTAAAACTATAAACAAAGAGCACGTAGGCACTCAACACTGATAAAATGAATACAAACAATAACACAAACAATGTCTATACACCCATAATGTTGAACAAAGCCGGTACAACTCCAAAATTAGCTCGAATTCTGAAAAGTCCCCAGCAGAGTCGCCAGAGCTGCTACACCCCTTTTTAACCAAAAAGATTATGAATTTTAAGTTTTAAAAGGGTTTTTATTATTAAAGTTCCAAAAGATGAAAATTATTTTGAAAAGGATTCATTTTATAATTAACTCAGAGTCGCCACTTGACATAATCGGGATTGCCAAGTCACCTTTGAAAATCCTTTTTCAAAACTATTTTGACTCTAAAACTGATTTACGAACAGAGATTCCGGCTAAGGAATTCTGTTGACCGAATGGAAGGTGTTAGGTACCCCTCAATCCCGTGGTTCAACCACGGTCGTTTGGTGGAGAATATCGGCTAATTTTACACTACGAATGTATAAACCACATAAAACACACAAAACAATCAATCAAACCAACAAAACAAAACAAATCCAAAATCATAATGTCCAGTCCAATTATTACAAACTGAAACAGAAAAGTGCGAAAATACAAATCATATTCTAAACTAGTCCTAGGCTAAACTCTGTTGCTTTACCCAATGCCTCGAGCCTTCATCACGAACCTCCTTTGAAGACATAATACATCGGGGCATCCTCGGTGAATGAACATAAGTACTTCGGGGCATTCCCTGGCAAATGAACATGAAGGCCTCGGGGCATTCCTTGGCCAAATAAATACACTTGAATCAAATTCGATAAACTAGAAAACATTCAACACACA
>NW_025887775.1:0-1088 GCF_002878395.1 Capsicum annuum
TAAAGGAAAGAATTAAACCTCCATTAGCAAAATCGTAAATTTTAGCAACAAGCGTCGGTGGCTCACAAAAATAAATGTTTATTTGTTTATATTATACAAGTTTAAATGTTTATTTATGTACACCTAAAATTGGAGGGTGCAGATGTGAGTTGAGACAAAATTAAAGGATTTGTTTATAAATTATATGTTATGTTCCCTTTTTTTTTTTAGGTAAAAGGATCAAATTTACCTTTTTATTTTGAAAAATTGGTCAAATATATTCTTTATCATAATTTTGAGTCAAATTTGTTTTTGTTGTGATATTTTGTAGCCAAATTTACTCATCTACTTTGAAAAATTGACTAAATATACCTTTCGTCATACTTTAGGTTTAAATTTACTCTCGATTTCATAATTTGAGGTCAAATTTACACTCGTTATTAACAAACTTTTCGCATGTATTATTCTTTTAACAAAAAAATCCAATAATGTTAAATGACTAATTTTTTAAAAATAAAACACATCTTAACTAATCTGTTTGATTCGATCTGAACCAAAAAAAAACACAAAAAATATAACTCTCTACCAATTCTGTAGGTCGAATATTGTCACGCCCGGAGCCGAGGCCCGAGACATGACACGCACCCGATACTATTGCTAGTACAAGCGAACGTTCTATCATAAAACATGAGAATACAACCAACATGAAAGAGTATAACTGAAACAATATGAGATTGAAATAAGATTTCTTAAAGGCGAAATATTATCATCAATGTTTATTAACACCACTTAATTTTATACAATACTAATACTCATGATACAGACTAGACATTAAAAAGTTTTTTTGAAAACTACACCAGCTTGTGAAGCCTCTAATAAGTACTAATACTGAAAGAAAAAAAATACAAAAAAAATCATCATATCTCATCCAGCCTACAGGTGGGAAAGAGGCTCACCAATAGCAAAAGTTAGGAATCCTAATGAGGCGCATGACCGCGGACTTGAGAGCACATCATGAAATGATGTAGCACCAAAAAAATGGTCAATACGTAAAATATATTGGTATGTAAAACCATTGCAGAAGAGTAGTACAACGAAAGATTAGAAGT
>NW_025887776.1:0-4940 GCF_002878395.1 Capsicum annuum
GTATTTTAAGGGGATTTTGTTTTTTAATATAGTTTGGTTGGTGACTTAGTTACTTGGAAATAGTTAAGTGTGGGGACTTTAAGGAGATATTTTGGATTGAATGTCATTTGGTTTTGGTAGTTAGTTCTTTGAAAATGGTTAACTGTAGGGACTTTATAGGGAATTTTGTGTTTTTAATGTGGTTAGATTTTGATACTTAGTCACGTGAAAATGGTTTAGTGTAGGGACTTTAAAGGTGATTTTTTATTTTGAATATGGTTTGGTTTTGGTACTTAGTCACTTAAAAATAGTTAAGTGTAGGGACTTTAAAGGAGATTTTGTGTTTTGAATGTTGTTTGGTTTTGATACTTAGTAACACCAAAATGGTTAAGTGTAGGGACTTTAAAGGTGATTATTTGTATTGAATATTTGGTTTTGATACTTAGTCAAAATGGTTAAGTGTAGAAACTTTAAAAGAATTTTTAATTTAAAATGTGGTTTTGTTGGTCATTTAGTTATTTGAAAATTGTTAAGTGTAGGGACTTTAAAGGGAATTTTGTATTTTGAATGTGGTTCGGTTGGTGACTTATTTACTAGAAAATGGTTAAGTGTAGAGACTTTAAAGGTGATTTTTTGTTTTGAAAGTTGTTTGGTTGCTGACTTAGTTACTTAAAAATGGTTAAGTGTAGAGACTTTAATGGGGATTTTGTTTTTTGAATGTGGTTTTGTTTTGATACTTAGTCACTTGAAAATTCTTAAGTGTAGGGACTTTAATGGGGATTTACTGTTTTGAATGTGGTTTTGTTTTGAAACTTAGTCACTTGAAAATGGTTAAGAGTAGGGAATTTAAAGTGGATTTTATATTTTGAATGTTATTTGGTTTTGGCAGTTAGTTACCTGAAAATAGTTTAGTGTAGGGACTTTAAAGGGGATTTTGTGTTTTGAATTTGGTTAGCTTTTGATACTTAGTCACATGAAAATAGTTAAGTGTAGGGACTTTTAAGGGGATTTTGTGTTCTGAATGCGGTTTGATTTTGATACTTAGTCACATAAAAATGGTTAATAGTAGGGACCTTAGAGAATATTTTTCGTTTTGAATGTGGTTTGGTTTTAATACTTAGTCACTTGAAAATGGTTAAGTGTAGAGACTTTAAAATTTTTTTTTTAAAATGTGGTTTATTTGGTGATTTAGTTATTTGAAAATGGTTAAGTCTAGGAACTTTATAGGGGATTTTGTGTTTTGAATGTGGTTCGATTGGTGACTTAGTTACTAGAAAATTGTTAAGTGTAGGGACTTTAAAGGAGATTTTTTTGTTTTGAATGTCGTTTGCTTGTAGACTTAGTTACTTAAAAATGGTTTACTGTAGAGTCTTTAATGGGGATTTTTTTTTAATGGGGTTTTGTTTTGATACTTTCTCACTTTAAAATGGTTAAGTGCAGGGACTTTACTGGGGATTTTATGTTTTGAATGTGGTTAGGTTTGTGACTTAGTCCGTGAATAATCGTGAAGTGTAGGGACTTTAAAGGGGATTTTGTGTTTGGAGTGTGGTTTTGTTTTGAAACATAGTCACTTGAAAATGGTTAAGTGTAGGGAATTTAAAGGGAATTTTTTATTTTGAATGTGGTTTTGTTTTTGTAGTTAGTTACTTGAAAATGGTTTAGTGTTGTGACTTTAAAGGGGATATTGTGTTTTGAATTTGATTAGGTTATGATACTTAGTCACATTAAAATGGTTAATTGTACGGACTTTAAAGGAGATTTTTTTTTTGAATGTGGTTTGACTTTGGTACTTAGATACTTGAAAATAGTTAAGTGTAGGGACTTTTATGGGGATTTTTTATTTTGATTGTGGTTTTGTTTGATACTTAGTCACTTGAAAATGGTTAAGAGTAGGGTCTTTAAAGGTGTTTTTTTTGTGTTGAATGTGGTGTGGTTTTTAAACTTAGTCACTTGATAATGGTTAAGTGTAGAGACTTTAAAATTATTTTTTGTTTAGTTGAATTGGTGATTTAGTTACTTGAAATTGATTAAGTGTAGGGACTTTAATGGGGATTTTGTGTTTTGAATGTAGCTCCGTTGGCGACTTAGTTACATGAAAATGGCTAAGTGTAGTGACTTTAAAGGTAATTTTTTGTTTTGAATGTGGTTTGGTTGTTGTCTTAGTTAATTGAAAAAAGTTAAGTGTAGATTTTAGATTTTTTGTTTTGAATGTGTTTTTGTTTTGATACTTAGTCACTTTAAAATGATTAAATGTAGAAACTTTAAATGAACTATTTTATTTTGAATGTGGTTTTGTTTTGATACTTAGGCACTTGAAAATGGTTATGAGTAGGGACATTAAAGGAGATTTTATGTTTTGAATATATTTTTGTTTTGATACTTAGTTTCTTTAAAATGGTTAAGTGGAGGGACTTTAAATGGAATTTTGTGTTTTTATTGTGGTTAGGTTGGTGACTTAGTCACTTGAAAATGGTTAAGTGAAGGGACTTTAATAGGGAGTTTGTATATTGAATGTAGTTTTTTTTTTGAAACTTAGTTTCTGTAAAATGGTTAACTGTAGGAACTTTAAAAGAGATTTTTTCTATTAAATGCGGTTTGGCTGGTGACTTAGTCTCGTGGAAATAGTTAAGTGTAGGAGTTTTAAGGGAATTTATTAATTTGAATGTAGTTTTGTTGGAGATTTGGTTACTTGAAAATGCTTAAGTGTAGGGACCTTAAAGGGTTGTGTTGTTTTGAATGTGGTTTGGTTTTCATACTTAGTCACTTGAAAATGGCTAAGTGTAGGGACTTTAAGGGGGTTGTTTGTTTTGAATGTGGTTTTATTTTGGTAGTTAGTTACTTGAAAATGGTTAAGGGTAGGGACTTTAAATGGGATTTTGTGTTTGGAATGTGGTTAGGTTTTGATACTTAGTCACTTGAAAATGGTTAAGTGTAGGGACTTTATAGGAGATTTTTTGTTTTTAATGTGGTTTGGTTTTGATACTTAGTCACTTTAAAATGTTTAAATGTGGGGACTTTAAAAGGATTTTTTGTTTTGAATGTGGTTTGGTTTTGATACTTAGTCACTTGAAAATGTTTAAGTGTAGGGACTTTAAATGGGATTTTCTATTTTGAATATGATTTGGTTGGTGATATAGTTACTTGAAAATGTTTTGGTGACTTAGTTACTTGAAAATGGTTAATTGTAGGGACTTTAAAGGGGATATTTTGTTTTGAACGTGGTTTGGTTGTTGACTTAATTATTTGAAAATGGTTAAATGTAGGAACTTTCAAGGAAATATTTTATTTTGAATGTGGTTTTGTTTTGATACTTAGTCACTTGAAAATGGTTATGCGTAGGGACTTTAAAGAGATTTTTTATTTTGAATGCGATTTTGTTTTGATACTTAGTAACTTTAAAATGGATAAGTTTAGGGACTTTAAAAAAGATTTTGTCTTTTGAATGTGGTTAGGTTGGTGACTTTGTCACTTGAAAATGGTTAAGTGTGGGCACATTAAAGGGGAGTTTGTATTTTGAATATGGTTTTATTTTTAAACTTTGTCACTTGAAGTTGGTTATGTATAGGGTCTTTAAAGAAGATTTTTTTTTTTGAATGTGGTTTGGTTGGTGAGTTTGTCACTTAAAAATAGTTAAGTGTTGGGACTTTAAAGGGGTTTTTTTATTTTGTGCGTTGTTTGGTTGGTGAGTTAGTTAATTGAAAATGGGTTAGTGGATGGCCTTTAAAGGGGATTTTTCATTTTGAATGTGGTTTGGTTTTGATACTTAGTCACTTGAAAATGGTTAGGTATAGAGATTTTAAAGAAAATTTTTTTTTGAAAGTGGTTTGATTGTTGACTTAGTTACCTGAAAATTGTTAAGTGTACGGACTTTAATGGAGATTTTTTTGTTTTGAATGTGGTTTTATTTTTATACTTAGTCACTTGAAAAATGTTGAGTGTAGGGAATTTAAAGGAAATTTTTTTATTTCGAACGTGGTTTTGTTTTGATACTTCTTTACTTTAAAATGGTTAAGTGTAGAGACTTTATAGGAGATTTTGTATTTTGAATGTGGCTCGGTTGATGACTTAGTTACTTGAAAATGGTTAAGTGTGGTGATTTTAAGGGTGATTTTTTGTTTTGAATGTGGTTCGGTTGATGACTTAGTTACTTGAAAATAGTTAAGTGTAAGGACTTTTAAGGGGATTTTTTGTTTTGAATGTAGCTTGGTTGGTGACTTAGTTACTTGAAAATGGTTAATTGTAGGGACTTTAAAGGTGATTTTTTGTGTTGAATGTGGTTTGGATTTGATACTCAGTCACTTCAAAATGGTTAAGTGTAGAGACTTTAAAACTATTTTTTGTTTTGAATTTGGTTTGATTGGTTATTTAGTTTCTCTAAAACGGTTAAGTTTAGGGAATTTAAAGGGGATTTTTGGTTTTGAACTTGGTTTGGATGTAATACTTAGTCACTTGAAAACGGCTAAGTGTAGGGCTTTAAGGGGATTTTTTCTGTTGAATGTGGTTTGGTTTTTGTAGTTAGTTACTTGAAAATGGTTAAGTGTAGGAACTTTTCTGGGGATTTTATATTTTGAAAGGTTTTTAGCTTTGGTACTTATTCACTTGAAAATAGTTAAGTGTAGGGACTTTAAAGGAAAATTTGTGTTTTGAATGTGGTTTGGTTTTGATACTTAGTCACATGAAAATGGTTAAGTGTAGGATTTTAAAGGTGGTTTTTTTTTTTTTTTGAATGTGGTTTGGTTTTGATACTTAGTCCCTTGAAAATGGTTAAGTGTAGAGACTTTAAAAGGATTTTTTGTTTTAAATGTGATTTGGTTGGTGATTTAGTTATTTGAAAATGATTAAGTTTAGGGACTTTAAAGGGGATTTTGTGTTTTGAATGTGGTTCGGTTGGTTACTTAGTTACTTGAAAATGGTTAAGTGTAGGGACTTTAAAGTCGATTTTTTGTTTTGAATGTGGTGTG
>NW_025887777.1:0-1324 GCF_002878395.1 Capsicum annuum
AAGTTGGGCCACATGTAACATGTGAAATGAATGAGCCTGAGCTATATGATCATATATTAAAGAAAAAATTTCAAGTTTTTCTAGTAATTAAGGTGATATATAATGAGCCAATTATATATATTCCAATATAAAACAAATATGAATGAATTAATGGTGATATTTACAAAGAAAATGGAGATGAAAATTATGCTAATTAGACAAATGAATTAAGACAAATAAATTGTTTATGGCATAATGGAATGCCGGCAAAAAAAAAAAAAAAAAAAAACATAGTTTATTTTACCGTAGAATCTAATAACCATAGTTTATTAAATATTGAACGAAAAAAAATAAATTAAAGAAACTTAAAAAACTAAAATTGCTCAAGAATATATTTAATGAACCATTTTAAACTTGCCCAAAAACATAGGGGATTGACCATTTTTATCATTTTCTATTTTCTTGAATGAATTTGCATGTCATGAAGTTTGAACCCACACATAAAAACTATATAGTATACTCAAAATAAAATATTAAATGTAAAAAAAAAAAATACAAAATGGTGTAACAATAATTATTATTATTATTATATTATCTTACTTGACAAGGAGCGCAACCAAATTTGGACTAGTCAAATATATGGTAGTGTGATTAATTATGATTTAATCAATTTGGACACAAAAAATAATTAAATTCCATTTGTGGAACTTTCAATATAAGAAAATATATTCAACAAGAAATTATTAAAAAAATATTTCACATTTTCTAGTTTTATTATGGAATATTAATGTCTTTCTTTATATTGACGTACATTTTTAGTGTAATTTTAACATGTAATATATAGTTATATAACTATCATTTTCATCGTGATGGTAATTAATAATTGTTGGAGATTTATTTATAATTACATTATGAATATTATATTATAACGAGTCGGGTAAGCGAGAAGTTTTTTAACAAAAAAAAAGAGTCACGGGAGGTTAGGGATCGTTTCATTGTTATTCAGATATTTATGTTTTGAATGTTGCGATTGAAAAAATCTTAAATAGCAAGCGTTGTATCCTCAAACTGAATTTTTCCAATATGAATATGGTTATTCAGATTCAAAAACGAGACGTTTCAATTTAAATTTGAATTAATCAAACTTAAAAGCGAAAAATCGAATACTAAGTGAAACAAAAACATTAAAAAAAATAAAAAAAGATTTCTTAATGGAGGGGCAATATATAAGAGGTTGCTTTGCTTGTACTTTATTTCATTTCATATTCACACGTAACTACTTATAATAAATTGCATTTTGTTTAATTTAATCAGAAACGGAGCCAGAATTTCAACAAAGGGGGTT
>NW_025887778.1:0-2110 GCF_002878395.1 Capsicum annuum
CCATCTGTTAAATTTATTTTAAAACAATTTTCTTTTCTTTTCGAAATACAATAAAAAGATAAAATGTTGTATTTAGATCCTTTTTTTTAATTTACATATTTGAAAAGTCACTAGTTTTATATGAACAGTCGTGGCTTTTTATTTGACTAAGTCAAGGCACCTCTTCCAATTCAATCATTTTATAAATAGGTCCCTCCGGCCTCCTCTCACTCGTTCATTCTACTACACTTACAATACAAATATGGCTGATCCAGATTCGTACAAGAAGATTCATATCGAGTCCTTGCAGGAACTTCAAAGGTAGTTTGATGAAATCTAGAGGGATTTCGCCGACTTCGGAGCAAGGCTGAGGAGGGCCCTGCTGCTGCCGGATGAAAATTATCCGGTTGACAATAATAATAGTAACAATAATAATAATAATAATAATAATAATAATAATAATAGTAGTAGTAGTAGTAGTAGTAGTAATAATAATTATGTTATGTTTTTTCTTTCTTTTAGCGTATGTATTTTCCTTTTTCTATATCTGATCTACCTATAAGGGAATCAAAAATCTATGTATATATTTGGTTTGGTTTGGTCGACTTTAAATTTTTAATTCTTATTTAATATTTAATTATCATTCTATTTATTTCCTATTCTCAAAATGTCGGCGGTTGGAGGTAGCGACTAAATGATATACACAATTTAAATAATAAGGAAATAAATGATATACATAATTTATAACCGTAAAAGAAAGATTATTTAATTTAAAAAAAAGTCACAACATTGGATTAATTAAGTTATATGATAATGATTGTTAAGAAACAGGTAAATAGTTGTGACTGTGACTTTTTTTTTATATACATTCAACAAACAAAAATAAACAACGCTGCTGATGTATCAAATTCCTCATCTGTTGCGACTGATGAATTAGTTGTTAGAAAAAATAACAAAATCTCCTAAAACAGATGGTCCATTTGTTGCAACAGATGGTATATCTGTTGCAACATATGGGTTATCTGATGCAGCAGAATACAATCTATTGCCATAACTCAATAAAAAATGATTATTATTTTATTAAGGAAACGGTTATTGAAAACCAACTATCTTTGATTTTTAAATTGAGAAAAATATTATTTAAATTTAAGAACTAATTAATAATAATAAGCTAAAAAGTCATGACTTGTCACAATAATAAAAACTCCAACTTGATTTAATTAAGTCATTTATTTTCACATAAAACAATAAGAAAATAAATGATAAACACAGTTTAAACCGTAAAAAACTCACCAAAAATATTCTTATTTTTAAATCTGTTTTATTAATTTATATAATAAAAAAGTCACAAATTTGGATTAATGATATGATGATAATTTTTTTAAAAAAAGATATATAGATTATATGTTGCAACAGATAGACTCAATGGATGATATATCTGTTACCACAGATGAGTTATCTGATGTAACAGATATATAATCTGTAGTCACAACTCAATATAAAAATGGTTCCTAGATGGAAAGAACTAATTATTAATAATAATAAACTGAAAAGTCATGACTTATCACAATATTACTTAATTTAATTAAGTTATAACTTTTTATAGTAATCAAGAACGTCATTAATAAATGGAGGTAAACAGTTGCGCCTTTAAATCTGTTTTATTAATTTATATAATTAAAAAGTCAGAAAATTTGGATGTCATCATGATAATTTTAAAAAAAAAGATATATAGATTATTGTTGCAACAGATAGATTCTCTGATGCAACAGGTTATCTATTGTTCCAATGGATGATATATTTGTTGTCACAGATGAGTTATCTGATGCAACAGATATATAATCTGTGGTCACAACTCAATACAAAAATGGTTCTTGGATGGAAAGAACTAATTATTAATAATAATAAGCTAAAAAGTTATGACTTATCACAATATTTCTTAATTTAATTAAGTCATAACCTTTTACAGTAATCAAGAATGTCATTGATAAATGGAGGTGAACAGTTGCACCTTTAAATCTGTTTTATTAATTTATATAATTAAAAAGTCATAAAATTTGGATGTCATTATGATAATTTTTTTAAAAAAGATATATAGATTATTGTTGTAACAGATAGATTATCTGATGCA
>NW_025887779.1:0-1117 GCF_002878395.1 Capsicum annuum
ATGTCTTGTCTAATCACCTCCCTCCAATATTTCTTAGATTTACCTCAACCCCGCCTAAAGCCATCCATAGCCAACCTCTCACACCTCTGTAGTGGGGAATCTATGCCCTCCTCATCACTTGCCCAAACAATCTCAACCTCACTTTCCGCATCTTGTCTTCTACCAAAGCCACTCCCACCTTCTCTCGAATAATTTCATTTCTAACTCTATCTCTCATTGTAAGACCACACATCCATCACAACATCCTCATTTCTTCCAACTTCAACTTTTGGGTGTGGGAGTTCTTGAATAGCCAACACTCTACTCCATACAACATAGCCGGATGGACTACCACTCTGGAAAACTTGCCTTTAAGCTTAGGAGGCACTTTCTGATCACATAGGACTCTTGAAGAAAGCTTCCATTTCAACCACCCTGCACCAATATGGTCTGTAACATTCGCGTCAATCTCTCCATTCCCTTGAATCATAGTCCCAAGATACTTAGAACTATCTCTTTTTCGAATGGCCAAGGACTTTAGCTTCACTATTACGTCAGTCTCATCTGTCAAATCACTAAACTTGCACTCCAAGTATTCCGTCTAGGTCCTGCTCAACCTAAACCCTTTGTAATTTAGGATTTGTCTCCAAGCCTCCAACTTATCATTAACTACTCCCTGGGTCTCGTCAATTAGAACTACATCATAAGCAAATAACATACACCAAGGGCACTCCTTGAATATGCCACATCAAAACTCCATCATCAAGGAGAATAAAAGGGTCTATGAGTCAATCCCTGGTGTAACCACGTGAAAACAGGAAAGTGCTCCGAATCTCCTTTCACCGTCCTCACACGAGTCTTCGCTCCGAGGTACATATCCTAAATTGACCTAGTGTATGCCACAGGAACACCTTTAGCCCCCAAGAACCTCCACAGAACCTCCCTAGGGATTTTTTCACACACCTTCTCAAAATCGATGAACACCATGTTTCTCTCCCTATACTGCTCCTCTAATCTCCTTACGAGATGTATGGCCTCGGCGGTCGAGCAACCTGAGATGAATCCTAACTGATTCTCTAACTTAGTCACGATCCTCCACAACCTCAACTCTACCACCCTTTCCAAACCTTCATAGTGT
>NW_025887780.1:0-1699 GCF_002878395.1 Capsicum annuum
CCCTTCGTTGTGAAGAAAGTGTTGCCCAATGGAGCCTTATATTTGACAGATACTGAAGGCAAAATAGCAGAAATGGCTATCAATGCTGATGGGGTCAAAAGATATTATGTATGATATTTGATCCTTTATTGATTTTATTGCATGTTTAGTATTTGCATTTTTGAAGATTGATATGATGAAGGCATTTTATTCTTCTATCCAAACATTGTGTCATCCTTTGTTTACCCGTTTGAGCTTCATTTTAATTTTCTTTCATATCCCTCTTTTGGAATCAAAATGGAGTCAAATATAAATGTCGAGGAAATAAGAATAAAAGAAAGAGTTCAAAATTTTATTTTTTTTTAAAATCAAAATCAAATCAAAACAAAGAACAAGCTGATGGAACTACGTGCAACCTGATTCTCCTCTCTCGGGAGTGAGATACGTAAGCTGCCCTATTTCGGGCTCGGTCCAACCAAATAAAGATCTAAGATTCACCCAGTCCACAAAGTTGGGGCATGATTTAATGTGTTGTTTGAGTCGATTCCAAAAGTTGTAAGTCCCACCCCCACTTCAAGTATTGCTTGAGCCCCTTACTATCCTTTTCTAACTTTAACCAAAAGACAAGTTACAACCAAAGAAAGTCCTTCAGATCAATTTTTGATAATGTTAAGGCTAAGCATACAATGGATATGATGATACATTGCGAGGTACCACTTGTCTCCCTCAGCATAAGAAATCAGGAAAGAAATACAAAATGAGAGAGTCTTATTGGTGAAAACCCCCCGTGGGCATCATAAGGCGATGGTGAGTTGAGAGAAATGAAAATGAGAGAGTCTTATTAGTGAAAACCCTTGCAGGCACCATAAGGCGATGGAAAGTAAAGAGAAATAAAAATGAGAGAGTATTATTGGTGAAAACCCTCACGGGCACCGTAAGGCGATGAAGAGTTCAAGAGAAAAGTGAAAAGTAAAAAGAAAGAGATTGGTTGGCGAAAGTTTTTCAAGATGTCGTCAATCGAATGTGATGTATGAGTCCAATGGATTTGAAGAAGCGGCTCAGCGGCAAAGGCACGAACTCAACAACAAATGGGGTGTTTGGATAGGAAGATCAGACAGCTCAATCCAAAATGCATGTCATACTCATGGGAGTTGGTTGTCGTATTCAGATAAGTTTTCTTTTGAATATGGGGCATTGCCCTTTTCTTTCATTTACATATTCATGCTTTTTGTCTTTTTATTTCATTTAACAAAATAAAAGTCACCATCATTTCTTTACATTTGAAGTCAAATCTGTGTCAAAACAAGCGAGAAAGGATTTCAAAATTTACTACCAGTCTTTCCAATTATATGAGAAAAAGCCAAGGACCAGCACATGAAAGAAATATGATTGTAATTCAATATAAAGCAAAGGAAGTCTATCAACCGACAGGCTATTGGATTCGTGAAAGCATTCAGATTTGGAAAAAGAGTGCACCTCAGAGGCATGGTAAAATGGAAGACCATTGTTCGAGTCAGAACTCACTTCCCTCAATCTGGATCCGGGTCGATGATGCGGCAAGACAGGGCAAGTGTTAGCGATTTAGAACAAAGATGAAAGGAACGAGTGCTGGGCAGATACCTGAGAAGCCAAGATCTGCAAGCCACCACTAAGTTTTTAACTGACAAATTTTCTTTGTTGAAACAGGGGCAAATTCGCTTCACTTAATTCAGCTACCATT
>NW_025887781.1:0-3352 GCF_002878395.1 Capsicum annuum
TGGAAATGATAACAAAATGCATAAGTCGTTAGAAGGAGTTCTAAAATACATATACATATAGTATACCACCTAATTACCCGATTTTATTTATGGGAAAGAAAGAAAATTAAAGAACCCACAAATATTGGAAAAATAATAATTATTGTTAACCAAGGAAAATAATTCGTAGTAAAGACAAGATACATTTGGACCAAATAAATCCATGCTCAAAATATTTTTATTTTCGAGCACAGGTTTATCGGTAAAAAAAATTAAATGGATTAGATTAGAGTTTTCTCGGACGTATCAATAAGCTAGACCCACTGCGAGTTGTTTCATGCCATAAATAAACTCGGACACTCAAGAAATCTGTTGGACAAGCGGATTCACGTCTCTTACAAGCAACAAGTCCTCTGTTCGTGGAGCAGAAGTAATTTATTTAGCCTTACAATCGTCCCAAGGTATTATTTCTAATACATCGGTGGGGCAGGCTCGGACACATTGAGTACATCCTATACACGCATCATAAATCTTTACTGAATGTGATATTGGGTCTATAAGTTTTTGAATGTTATAATTTTTTGATCTAATAAACTTAGAAATGAATCATATATTTAGATACCAGATGAATCATGAGTTATCATAATTTTCCAATCAATCCCCTTCGGAATTGGTTTATGAAATATGAGAGAGGCCAAAATACTTTGATTTCTTATGTTTTGCAAACAAGATCATACCTTACGTAGCAAACATGATAATTAAAATTGATTTATCAATATTAGAATCTAGATGATTAATACTAATTATTCAACAAATTTGATTGGTTGATACGATTTAATTTTATGTTACGGTAAATTGATGAAACAATAGTCAGTCCAATGGCTGCTTCAGCAGCTGCAATAGCTATAACAAAAATTGAGAAAATGTCTCCTTTTAATTGAAGATTATCAAAAAAAATAGAAAATATTACAAAATTTATATTAACCGCATTCAATATAAGTTCAAGACACATAAGGGCTCTAACCATATTTCGACTTGTGATCAATCCATAGATGCCGATAGAAAATAAATAGGCACTCAAAACAAGTACATGCTCGAGAATCATTAAACAACTCCTTATCAATCTCGACTCCTTTCAATATGAACAACAATTCAACCAATTTAATTGAATAGTATATAACAAGTATGGAACAACAAAATATATTGGTACTAGATTGACCTAAAGTCTTTCTATTTATACAGCTGAAATTCAAATAGAATTGAAGGAAAATGAATGTGATAAGATAGAACAAAATTTTATTTGAATTCCAAGTTTTAATAGAAATTTTTTATTGCCGAGCTATAGCAATTGAACCTATTAAAGAAACTAAAAGGATTATTGAAATAAGTTCAAATGGAAGAAAAAAATTTGTTCATAAATGAATTCCAATTTGTTAACTATTACTTAGAAAATCTTGCTCTATAATCTGGTTTGATCTTGTAGTCCAAATAATACCGTACCATGACGTATCTAAAATAGTAGTAATTAGTGAAATAAAAAGACTTATACAAGCCATCGAAGTAATTTCATCTCCTACGATCCAAAGATGAAAATCTTTGTAATATTCTAAACCATTCATGACCATCACAGCAAAAATGATTAAAAAATTTATAGCTCTTACGTAAATAAGTAGTTGCGCAGCAGCTACAAAATAGGAGTTAGATAGAATATAGAATAATGATGTACAAAAAAGAACCAAACCCAAGGAAAAGGCAGAATAAATTGGATTGGGAAGTAATACCACTCCTAGACCCCCTAATATAAGACCCACTCGTAGAAAGACTAAAAGAAAATCATGTATTGGTTCAGATAAATCCATTTTTTATAAAAAATCAAAAACGAAGAATTTCATGACTTTATTGACCTGACTAGGAAAAAAGAAGTTTATATATTTTTTTATGATACTTTTAAATTGTTAATTGAATGAAATTGTAATGGGTATGAATTGATGTAGATGTTTTTATTTTATTGGACCACTATCAATTCTTTATTCGTCGAAAGAGTAGTTTAAACCTATCTATTTTTTATATCATTTATCTACTTTAAAACCATTACTATTATAATATAGAAATCCATTTTGTTTTCAATCTAAATTAAGCTAGGAGTCTCATTAAGCTACCACTAGTTTGAATTGACCAAGCAAAAATCTCATTCTTTTAGATACGAACTAAGCCTTCATAATTTGTAATTTTTTTTTTGAATCAAATTAGAGATTTATTCATTGTTTATTTGAAGTAAATTCAAAATTGTTCGAATTGTGTAATCATCAATTACTGACATTGGTAAGCGACCCAAAGCGATTTGATTATAATTCAATCCGTGACGATCATAAGTAGAAAGTTCATATTCACCGGTCATTGATAAACAATTTGTTGGTCAATACTTAACACAATTACCACAAAATATACAGATTCCAAAATCAATACTATAATTAAGCAATCATTTCTTTCGAATATCAGTTTCCAACTTCCATTCAACAATGGGTAAATCGATAGGACATACACGCACACATACTTCACAAGCAATGTATTTATCAAATTCAAAGTGTATTCGGCCTTAAAAACGTTCCGGTGTGATCAATTTTTCGTAGGGGTATTGAATAGTTATAGGTAAATAATTTGCATGGGACAGGGTAATCATGAAACCTTGACCGGTGTATCTGGTGGCTCGTATATATATATATATATATATATATATATATATATATAATTCTATAATATATATCTATAATATATTAAAAATGTGAAGACCCTTAAAAAAGTAATTTGAACCTTTTGTCCTCATTAAAAGACTCCCCTTTAGACAAAACTGTCTTTTCACTATTTTCTTTAATTTATTATTTAATTATTTTTATTAAATTAACTAAAATCTTAAAATATATGGGAATCCTTAAATATATGGATGGAGAATCAATTAACATTTTTCTTTGTACTAATCAATTAGAAAAATAATCCTAAAATAGGATAGAAAAATACTCCTAAAATAAAACTCTATTAAGGAAATACTTCTATAAGTATTGAGATGCACGTTAAACTAGAGAAGAAACAGGTTTAGTTGTTGAAAAATATGATTGATGCTCATCTAACTTGATTCGGTTACATGTCTAGATTAGTGGATGCTTAATTTTCTAACCCCCAACTTCTTCACTGTTTTTGACAATATAATAGAATTCAAAATTTGTGTGTGTGTATATATATATATATATTCTTTGTTTTCATTCAAGTCATTCTTTAGGGTCAAATTTTTTGCTCAGACAAGAATTATTTTCATCAAAATTGAAGCTTTTTGATCACTATTGTATTATTTTGTTGTAGTTTACAGGTGTGATCACTA
>NW_025887782.1:0-18201 GCF_002878395.1 Capsicum annuum
TGGCCCAATCTCCACTTTCTCCACCCCAAACTCGCCTGAAACTAGTGACCAAATCCAACCCCCAAAAATAAATACCATAAATTAGTGATAAAAAATACAATCTACCTGATAAATCCGACTAAACCAACACCAAATTCTCTAAAACCAACGACCAAATACCTAAATTACGTCTATTTTTAACATGATATATGAACTACATAAAGTCAAAGTTGAAAGAATTTTCAAGTATGAAGCATTCTTTATCAGCTATATTTAACTTTATTTTACCTATATAAACATTGACAAAATAATTTTTGTTATTTCTCTCTCATATTCTGGTGAAACTCATCGAAAAATGATTAAAACAAACCCATAAAAAAATATATGCATAAAATTAACACCACCACCACCACCATTAACACTACCGCTAATAACCTTTCTTCAATTTCAGCTTCATTCTAAATTTTCAAATCCACAAAGATAATTTTTAATTTTTCAAATCCAATTTCATTTTTTTTAATGATCTTAAGTCAAGGGGTTGAAGGAGGAGAAATTGGAGGTGGGGGTGAAGAATTTGGTAATTGAAGGAGAAGAAATTGGAGTTTGGGGGAGGGGACTGATTGTGGTGGAATTAGTAGTTAAAGGAGGAGTGGGGGTGGGGTTTGGCGATTTTGGGGAGGAGAAATTATATATATATATATATATATATATATATATATATATATATATATATATTAGTAGACTTTTTTTTTTAAAAAAAATAAGATCAAACATTTTTTTTTTAAATGTCACGTCAGCATTAAAGGTTGAAATTAATTCACTATAAAATTGTTAAGGGAGGTAAATAAATTAAAGTTTAGTTTAAGTGCTAAAGAAAGTTGAGCGGACAAGTTCAAGAGTGAAAACATATATTTTCTCTATAAAAAATAATTTCTACTCTAAAATAATGTAAATTATCATATGTCAAGACTTAATAAAACTTGATAATGATTGTGTTGGGTTATAAAATGTAAAAACTATATATTCGATGCCTTTTTTCTGCAGTAAAAAAGGAAATATCGAGTTATATAGGATATAAATTAGGTACAATAAATTATTGAAAAAGCAATTATTTCACTTTTCAAGAATTTATAGAAAGAACAGATATGATGACTATTTTTATATATTATATTTATTTTATTATTTAGGTCATACAAAATGAAAAGGCGTGAAAAATTCTACTAATATATACCTATATTCTTCTAATTTTATTTTTAATAATTAAATTTTTATGCATGTATATAAATAAGAAAACATCTACCCAAAGCAACAAACGATTTTGACTTTTTGATAGAAGAAGTTTCATCTCAGAATCAGTGGTATAAAATTAGTGGTATACGATCTAAAAAAAAAAAGAAAATAAAAATTCATAATGTCACACATGGTTAATATATATGAAATATGTCCCCTTAAATAAATACGCAACAAACAACAATGAACTTAAAGATATCACTCATAAATATAATGATTTAAATGATTCTTTTTCAAATATACAAGGGTATTATATAAGTTCCACATAATGTAGAACGCAATTATATTGTTTAATATTATCCGGACATTGTGCGAGTATGCATAATAGTTATTGTTTAAAACAAAAACTGATTTTTATGATTGCAAAAAAACTATTATAAGGCTGATATTTTAAATTTAATTGCTAAACTGTCATTTAAATATTTTGAAAATTAAACTAGATGTTGGATCATATGTCAAAAACTAGTTAAACGCGTTATAAACTGATTACCAACCCTAACCATTCTTTCTAGATGACAAAAAATTTATTAATAATCCTAGATTATGTTTGCCTAGGCAATTTATATAAACACTTAATTCACATAATTCCTACCTCCACAAGTAGTCCCTATAATTTTATTATTACACATCATTTATACAATCAATTATTACAGGCCTGAATGAATAAAAGAAAGAAGAAAAAGAAACTAAGTAGCCTAAAACCCTTGGCAACTCTTCTGTTATCCGGAGCCAAACTGCATTCTAACATAAACCTGTCAAACATAAACATAGGCACTAAAATATGCAAAGAACAAGAATCTAGAACAACTTATGATAACATATAACATAGAGCAAGGACATCATATGCATAAGAATTTGAAACACAATATAAGTAACACTTGTAATTACAAAGAACTAACACGTAAGTATTGAATACACAATTAATAAAACTAACCTGTCATTAAATAATAACAATAAACTTTTAAAGAGAGCACAATGAAAGACCAAAAATCATGAAAAAGAAACCAAAAGTTTGTCCTCCTGAAACAATAGCAAAATCAACATATTTTTTTTCTAGAGAGTAGATACTTGAAGTTTTTTTTCTTTAATATATAGAGAATAGGAGAGACTAATCGTGTGTCCTCTTAAGAAAAGATAAGGTTGTCTTTATATCATAAAGAATGACACATAAATAAAGGGCAAAATATATTTTTAAAATCAAATTGAGTATATTTCTTTTCCTTAACCGGCTAGGCTGACTTAATTAACAAAAAAATCATATTATTTTAACATAATAAAGTAAGTAAAATTTAAGAAAGTAAAGAGGGATATCGAATATTCAAAGTAATAAATCAGTAAAATCTCTTTTCATAGAAATGAAATTTGAATTAATTAGGATAAAATCTTACCTTTGGTGTCAAAACCAAATCTGTATTGGAAAAGAAAAAAAAATTAAAATAGTAGGAACTTTACCATAAAAAGCACAATGAATTAATATATGATGTCAAATAACTAGAGCAAAACCTACCAAAAATAACTTAATTAAACTGTAATTTCAATTTCAATAAGGGGACTAATTTAATTTAAAGGGTGTAACATACTAGAGTAACTAACCTAGGTTCGCCCCAAAACAAACAACAACTAATTTGCCAATCCGGTTTATCATATAAAAATCTCAATTTGTCGCAATAGTGATAAACTTTTCATAACAATCTATCAATATGCAAGCATATAGATTTTGAAAGAGCAACTGAATAAAATCAATATCAAATTCTAAATTTAGGTTAGAACAAAACTCATGTAAATTTGAGAGTTTTCACGTATATTGATCTAGATAAGTAAATGATCTTGTAATTGAAGAAATTGGATCAAAATTCAAAGACAAATGTCATGATATCAATTAAGATATAATAGAATTAATAAACAAAAATTTAAATTGCAAGTGTTTTTGGGATAATTTTCTGATTTTACTAAAATGAAAGAAATGAGTGTCTATTACAAGATACGAAATTACTGAATTAAACTAAGTTATCTAATTGATATGGACTTCCATAGTAGTTGAGAATCTACAGAAAGAAGGAGAAGGATCAGAGACTAAGAAGAGAAGAAGAAGAGGAGAGAAGTGAGAGAAGAGAAATAAGAAAGGAGTAAAGAATACTAGATTTTCGTTAGATGCTTTCTCTCTCCTCTGTGACTTTTAACAACCTCCTACTAATGTGTCATGATCATAGCCTTTGAACCTCATTCATTAATATTCCATCTCAACCGTTGATTTTAAATTTCGGTTATTCATCTTTATCCGTGCCCTGATTTTAAACCTCAATTCCCACATTCTTTATTTGATTTATTCTACTATTAATCTATACTAATAAGGTCATAACATACCCCTCTCCATCACAACATCCTTGACCTCAATGATGGGAATCAAACCCAGGGAACTTATCTTGAAGGAATGCGTAGTCGTCCCAAGTCGCATCCTCTAGTGGTAGATTCGACCACTTTACCAAAACTTTAACTCTGACTACATTGTCCTTCTTAACCAACTATATTGGTAAGACAGCTACGGGTCGGATCAAGACTTATTACCAGTAAAAGGTAGAGTAGATTGAACTACCACATGATTACCTACCTTCTTTTTGAGTAGTGAAATAGAGAACACTGGATGTATCTTGGAATCAGGAGAAAGTACTAGTCGATAAGCTAATGGACCAACTCTAGCAAGAATTCTGTATGGACCATAATACTTTGATGAGAGCTTCAAATTCTTCCTCAATACAATAGAAGAATGCCTATAAGGTTGTAGTTTAAAATAAACCATGTCCCTGTCTGACCTTCTTTTATCAGCATAGAACTTCATCCTCTCTTGAACTTTATTTAGGTTAACCTTAAAAATCTGGTGCATTTATTGTCTCTTCTTGATAGTATCTTCAAAAGCTGGTACATTTGTCCCCAACAATGGTCAAAGTGTCAATTGAGGAGGAGAGTATCTATTTAAATCTTCAAGATGAGTACATTATAAACTAGTGTGAAAATTGGATTGTACAACCAGTCAGCAGCAGTAAGCCATTGCTCCCAATGGTTAGGTGTAACACTCGGTATTTCTCTAGTATAATCTAAGTCCCAATATATGAGTATTAGTAAATAAATTTTTTGAAACACTCATTATTTTCAATTTTAGACTAGCCATTGCGTAGAAAATTTAATTAGCCTTCCAACCATAAAAAATTCGCCCAAATCTAATAACCGGGTAAGAAGTTATGGTGATTTTAAGTTTAAGTCGGTAAACACCATCATTTTAACACCTTAGCGCATCGCGTAGATAGTCCAAATGACAATTGTTAATTTTTAGTGTGACTCCACGATCATGAGGCATTGCGGAATAGGCCAATTTCTCGTTTGTCAATTTTCAGTGGGCCTCCGCGATCATGGCGCATCGCGGAGGTGGCCAAAATGTCACCCTAAGGCTTACCGCGATAGTGGCATGTCGTGTCGTCTGTCTAGGTCCCAATTGTCCTTTTTCCAATGGCTTGACGCGATGGTGACGTGTCATGCCAAGGCCAAAATTGGGATGGTTAGTTTTTAGCTTTTGATTTTAAATTTGTTTAAGGGTATTGGGTCTTTTTCCACTAACCTAATTAACCTGAAACATGAAATTTAACCTCCTAAACACCCTAAGTAGTCATCATTATTCAATTCTTCTTCAAAATTAAAGATTCCTCTTTCAAGAACAAGAAACCCTAGCTCTCAAATTCAAGGCAATTTCTCAAGAACTCTCCATTCATCTCTTCAAGTTCATTAACCCAGGTATGTTAGATGTTCATCCATGGATCCCTTTCATCCATGGAGTCCAAACAATCTTTTTAAATTATAAAATTGTGATCTTTTCAAGTTATCATGTCTTAAATTATGATTTCATCCCTGAATCTCCATGAACTATGATTCTATACCATGTTACCATGAAATTATTATTATTATTCAATCTTACATGTTTTAATATTATGATTTACTAAATTAAACTATGATTTAATGCTATTATGATGAATTCATGCTATTTCTACAAGTACCATGACATTCCTATGATTGTTTTAAAATCATGAACTACAAGTGTTTGATAAAATGTCTACAAGAGTGATTTATTTATTAAGAGCCTTCATGCTTTGGCCTTCAAGCTTTAGTGTCCTTTTAGTATTGTTACTTTGAGTCCTGGAGGTATTGAATACCCAAAAACCATAGCTGTTTATTTAGTTTAGACTCAGTACATTACAGAATAGTCTTCAGATTATATTATGAGCATTATCAAAATAGTTAGAAATCAGTATTCAACCTAAAACAGTCTAGTACCTCAGTGTCTTTCAGTTGGAAGTAGGATTTAACACCGAGAAGGTGTAGGGATGGCATCTTTCCTTTCAGATAGGCAGAGTCATTAGTAGCAGTCCCTATACTCAAAAACTATTTAGCCAGCATAAGATATGAGTAGTCACCCGTCAGATTAGGCCTGACTATCTCACAGGGGTCACCCATCAGTTTAGGCTTAACACCCTTAGTCCTTTGGACATTATATTAGTTTAGTGGATCCACACAACCATTATTAGTACCCGTGGCACGGTATTAACACCCTTTTAGATGGGGTTATAGGTTGGACCCTGATTAGCTCAAATTAGGGAATGTTGGTTAGATGATACCTCCCACAGTCTCACATATGGTCTCAGTTACAGTCCCAGTTCAGTCATTCAGTCTTAGTGTTGCTTGAACAAAGCATAAAAATTTTAGTTATCTCAGTATTTTAGTTTACAGATTTTACTGAATTATGTTATATGCTTGGTCATGCATCCTCAGTATTTATAGATTTGTATGCATTATTAGTATCTGTAGATTCCATGTTCTCTACTCAGTACTCCATGCTTTACATGCATATCCAGTTAATCATTAGTTCAGTTCATGAAACCATGTATATCAGCCTACCTAATTTAGCATACCAGTATATTTGAAGTACTGATCGCATACCTTTTTTTGTGTTATTATATATTATATCATAGGTTCTGACGCTCAGTTCTCGGCTCATGAGTAGACTCATCAGATTCTCAGCAGTAGCAGTGGTGAGTCCTTATACTTTAAGAAAACACTTACTTTATTTCATGTCTCAATTAGTAGTTAGTTGGCTTGGCTTTTTAGACATTAGAATCAGTTATTCAGTATTCAGATATTATAGTTAGTGATCCAGTTTATCTTTATTTTATCATATTTAGTCAGTTGTTTCTATAGACTCATATTTTGGTTTTAAATTCAGTTATTAAAACCTTATGGAATGTCAGTATTCTTTTGTATTTATGATCATGCTATTTAGTTCTCATAGCAGGTACTAGCTCATAGGTTAGCTTGTGGTCTCTTGGGACTGTAAGTATCGTGTTACGACTAGGGGCAGTCTTAGGTTATTACAAACTTGGTGTTAGATCCTAAGGTTTTAAAGTGTCCTTGAAAGTATGAAAGCCACATCGAGTAGAGTCTTGTGCATGGGTGTGTAGCATACCACACTTATGATTGAGAGGTTACAAGGTATTTAGGGAAAGTTTCCCTTCTTTCAAGTATTCATGACATGCGATTGAGCATGAGCTCAAGTTAAACTCTCAGTCTAATCCATTTCTTCCTTCCTCTTACAAAATATGGCTCCCAAGAAGAATGGAAGAAGAACAAGAACTCAGCTAGCCCCTCAGCCCATCTAGGTAGATCCTCTTAATGAGCATGTCTCTCACACGAAATTCAAGGTTGCATTCACTACTCTTAGCAAACTCCATAGCAGCATAGAATGAATGACCAAATATTATTTTAGCCAACCCAGTGGCCAATACTATTGCAACTAGAATTTGAGATTTCACTAGAATAAATCCTCTTTCTTTCACGAGATCCAAGTCTGAAGATGATCCATAAGAATTCTTAGATATGGTTCAGAAGGTAACAGATGCTATGGGGGTGACGTGTAGTCAGAGTACCAAGTTGGCTGCATATCAATTGTAGGATGTACCTCATACATTGTTTAAGCAGTGAAAAGTTGATAGAGGTGTTGATGCAAGGACTATAGAATGGGAAAAGTTTGCCACAACTTTCTTGGCTAGATTCTTTCTAGTGGAGTTGAGAGAGGCCAAAGTGTTGGAGTTTATTAATTTGAGGCAAGGCAACATGAGTGTGAGGGAGTATTCTCTCAAGTTCACTTAGTTAGCTAGATATGATCTTCATGTGATGGCTGACAGTAGGTCCAAGATGAGTAAGTTTGTGTCTGGCGTGTCTGATAGTATGGTCAAGGAGTTTAGGACCACAATGCTGAAGTGAGATGGACTTGTCTAGACTGATCGTCCATGCTTAAAAGATAAAGGAGCAAGAGATTAGGATAGGGAGAGAGGAAACAAGAGAGCTAGGATAGGTAGTTTTAATTTCAACCAACTAAAGTTAGAAGGTGGTAACCGTCCTTAGTTTTATCAAAGGCCTTCATCCCCAGTACCTTCTTTAGCTAGTATCCTAGTACCCAAATTCAAAAACGACAATAGGGATAGGGCATCAGGTTCTAATTTCCAGGTCAGTGTTAGCAGTGCTCATACAAATCCTTTATGTCAGAAATGTGGCAGACACCATCAGGGTGAGTATAGAGCGGGTAGTGATGTGTGATTCAAGTGTGGCAAGCCAGGCCATCGGATTCGGGAGTGTCAGGTGGTTGCTAAGAAGGATAGGGATGTATGCCAATATGGCCAGTCTCATCAGTCGTCAGTTCCATCCGGTCGCCCAACTCAGCAGGGTGCTACTTCTAGTGCTACGAGTGGTCAGCGTTCGAACAAACTATATGCTCTTCAGTCCTGCTAAGATCAGGAAAATTATTCTGACATAGTTACTAGTACATTGCAAATCATTCACTTACATGTTTATGCTTTATTAGACCCTGGATCTTCTCTTTCTTTTGTAACTCCATATATAACTGTCAATTTTAGAGTCAGTCCTAAAACTCTAGCAGAGCCCTTTTCAGTGTTTACCCCAGTAGGTATTTCCATTATAGCCAGACAGGTATACAGGAACTATATGATCATAATATCTCAAAAAGTTACCTCAATTGATCTTGTAGAGTTAGAGATGATGGATTTTGACGTCATTCTCAGCATGGATTGGCACCACTCATGCTATGCCTCAGTTGATTGTAGAAATAGAATAGTTTATTTTTAGTTCCCAAATGAACTAGTCCTTTAATAGAGGAGTAGTACTACAACTCTTAGGGGTCAGTTGATCTCATACCTTAGAGTCAAAAAGATAATATCCTAGGGGTGTGTCTACCATCTCGTATGAGTCAAAGACTCCAACTCAGAAACTCCTACTCTTGATTTAGTTCCAGTAGTAAAAGAATTCTCATATGTATTTCCTGAAGATCTTCCCGGAGTTCCTTCCGTAAGGGAAATCAACTTCGGAATAGACTTTCTCCCAGATACTCAGCCTATATCTATTCCTCCATATAGAATGGCTCCAGCTGAACTCAAAGAATTGAAAAAATAGTTATAGGATCTCCTAGATAAGGGATTTATCAGGCCCAGCATCTCCCCGTGGGGCGCACCTATTCTATTTATGCATAAGAAAGGCGATTCTCTTAGAATATGCATAGACTACCATCAGTTGAACATAGTCATAGTTAAGAATAGATATCCACTTCCTAGAATCGATGATTTGTTCGACCAAATTCAGGGTGCCAGTTAATTTTCCAAAATAGACCTTAGAGTCAGAGAATGTGACATTCCAAAAATAGTTTTTTGAACTTGATATGGTCACTTCGAATTTCTAGTCATGTCTTTTGGTCTCATGAATGCCCCAAAAGCCTTCATAGACTTGATAAACCGAGTGTCCAAGTAGTACTTGGACATATTTGTCATACTCTTCATTGATGATATTCTTGTCTATTCTTGTAGCAAAAGTATTCATGCAGACCATCTCAGCATAGTGCTTCAGACTCTTAGAGCCCATCAATTGTTCACTAAATTCAATAAGTGTGAATTCTGGCTAAGATCAGTAGCATTCCTTGTTCATATTATTTTTGGTGATGGAATTAGATTAGATTCTCAAAAGACCAAAGCGGTGAAAAACTTGCCTAGACCCATCTCTCCATCAGATATCATGAGTTTCTTGGGTTAAGCTGGCTATTACCATTGGTTTGTTGAAGAGTTTTCTTCTATTGAATCCCCCATTTCCAGATTGACTCAGAAGAAATTTAAGTTTCAGTGGTCAGATTCATATGAGAAGAGTTTTCCGGAGTTAAAGACTGGACTCACCTCAGCCCCAGTCTTAGCTCTACCGGATGGTTTAGATTGTTTTGTCATGTACTGTGATATATCCAGAGTAGGTTTGGGTTATGTCCTCATGTAGAAAGGTAAGGTCATAGCCTACGCCTCCAGATAACTTAAGCTTTATGAGAAGAATTATCTGACTCATGATCTTGAGCTAGCAGCTATAGTGTTTTCCTTAAAGATTTGGAGGCATTACTTGTATGAGGTGCATGTGGATGCGTTCATATATCACAAAAGCTTTCAGTATGTGTTCTCTCAGAAAGATTTGAATTTACGTCAGAGAAGATAGTTAGAGTTATTGAAGGATTATGACATGAGTGTTCTATATCATCCGAAAAATTCCAATGTAGTGGTTGATGCTCTCAGTCGAATGTCTATGAGAAGTGTAGCTTATGTAAAGGATAGTAAGAAGAAGTTAGCTCAAGAAGTTCATAAGCTTGCCCAACTAGTTGTCCGTTTACTCGATTCAAAATAAGGTAGTGTATGGGTGCAGAGTAGCTCAGAGTCATCTCTAGTTTCTGAGGTGAGGGAAAAGCAGGATAGAGATCCTAGTCTTGTTAAGTTAAAAGAATCAGTCAGAGATCAGAAAGTGGAGGTTTTCTCCTAAGGGAGAGATGGTGTTTTGCATTGTTAGGGTAGATTGTGTGTGCCTGGTGTAGATGAGTTAAGGCAATGAATTTTTGTAGAAGCGCATGGTGCACATTGCTCTATTCATCCAGGGGGCACTAAGATGTATCGCGATTTGTGGGAGATCTATTGGTGTCCATGCAGAAGTTTAGTATTCCCATGTGGAAATGGGAGGAAGTGAACATGGACTTTTTGACAGGTTTGCCTGATACCCGTCGACAACATGACTCTATTTGGGTTATTATAGGTAGAATGACCAAATCATCTCATTTCTTGCCAGTCCATACCTTATACTCAGCCGAGGACTATGTCAATCTCTATCTCAGAGAGTTGGTTAGGTTGCATGGTGTTTCCTTATATATCATCTCAGACAGAGGTACCCAGTTTACCTCTCACTTCTGGAAAGCATTTCAAAAGGTTCTTGGTAACCAAGTCCACCTCAGTACAACCTTTCACCCTCAGACAGACGATCAAGCAGAAAGGACTATTCAGACTCTTGAGGATATGATGAGAGTGTGCGTTGTTAATTTTAAGGGTAGTTGGGATAAATATTTGCCTTTGATTGAATTCGGATACAATAACAACTATCATTCCAGTATTCGAATGGCTCCATTTGAAGTTCTCTATGGTAGGAGATGTAGATCTATAATTGGTTTGTTTGAAGTAGGTGAGGCTGCAGTAGTCAGGCCTGACTTGGTGTTTGATGCGTTAAAAAAGTTTTAGTTGATCTAAGAAAAGATTAGAGATGCCCAGAGCCGACAAAAATCGTATGCTGATATGAGGAGAAAGGATCTCGAGTTTGAGGTTGGTGACTTTGTGTACTTGAAAATCTCTCCCATAAAGAGAGTGAAGAGATTTGGAAAGAAAGGGAAACTCAGTCCCCAATATGTTGGTCCCTTCAGAATCCTCAGTCATTTCGGAAAGGTAGCATACGAGCTAGAGCTGCCTTCAAATTTAGCCTGAGTACACTCAGTATTCCATGTCTCATTGTTGAAAAAGTGTATTGGTGATTCAACTGTAGTTATTCCCTTAGAAAGTGTAGATATTCAGAACAGTCTTTCCTTTGAGGAAGTTTCAGTTGAAATTCTTGATTATCAAATTTGTCGATTAAGGAACAAAGAAGTTCCACTAGTCAAAGTTATTTAGCAGAATCATTCCGTTGAGGGAGCCTCTTAGGAAGCAAAGCAGATTTTTGGACCAAGTACCCTCATCTTTTCTCGGCGAATCCAGATGTTTCAGTTGTACATCATGTTCCTGTCAGTCGTGCATTCATGAATCAGTTCAGTCATGCATTCTAGGCATCTGACATACATATTTAGTGTGTAAGCTCAGTCCATCAGTTTCCTCAGCTTAATTAGTTTTATTGGGGGACGAATGATCCCAAGAGGGAGATATTGTAACACCCCATATTTCCCTAACATAATCTAAGTCCCAATACATGAGTATTCATGTATGAAATTTTTTAAACACTCATTATTTTTTAGTTTAGATCCTTCCATTGCATAGAAAATTCAATTAGCTTTCGAACGATATAAAATTCACCCAAATCCGATACCCGGATAAGAAGTTATGGCAATTTTATGTTTCAGTCATTAAATACCATCATTTTAACCCTCAGTGCGTCGTGTAGATAGTCCAAATGACAACTGTTGATTTCTAGTATGACTACAATCATGACGCATCATAGAGTAGGCCAATTTCTCGTTTGTCAATTTCTAGTGGGGTCTGCGATCATGGCGCATCGCGGAGGTGGTCAAAATGTCATCAAAAGGCTTACCACGATAGTGGCGCATTGCGCTATCTATTCAGGTCCCAGTTGTCCCTTTTCCAGTGGCTTGGCGCGATGGTGGTGCATCGTGCCAAGGCCAAAAATCGGGATGGTCAATTTTTAGCTTCCGTTTTTAAATTTATTTAGGGGTATTTGGGTCTTTTTTCACAGCCCTAATTAACCTAAAACATGAAATATAACCCCTAAACACTCCAAGTACTCATCATTATTCAATTATTCTTTAAAATTAAAGATCTCTCTTTCAAGAACAAAAAACCCTAGAACTCAAATTCAAGGCAATTTCTCAAGAACTCTCCATTCATCTCTTCAAATTCATTAACCCAGGTATGTTAGATGTTCATCCATGGATTCCTTTCATCCATGGAGTCCAAGCAACCATTTTAAATTACAAAATTGTGATCTTTTCAATTTATGATGTTTTAAATTATGATTTCATCCATGATTCTTCATGAACTATGATTCAATACCATGTTTCCATGAAATTATTGTTATTATTCAATCTTTCATGTTTTAATATTATAATTTACTGAATTAAACCATGATTTAATGCTATTATGATGAATTCGTGCTATTTCTACATATTTCATGACATACATATGATTATTTTAAAATCATGAACTACAAATATTTGATAAAATGCCTACAAGAGTGATTTATTTATTAAGAGCCTTCATGCTTTGGCCTTCAAGCTTTAGTGTCCTTTCAGTATTGTTGCTTTGAGTCCTGGAGGTATTGAATACCCAAAAACCATAGATGTTTATTTAGTATAGCATCAGTACATTATAGAATAGTCTTCAGATTATATTATAAGCATTATCAGAATAGTCAAATATCAGTATTCAACTCAGAACAGTCTAGTACCTCAGTGTCTTTCAATTGGGAGTAGGATTTAGCACCAAGCGAATATAGGGATGGAGGCTTCCCCATCAAATAGACTGAGTCATTAGTAGTAGTCCCTATACTCTAGAACTACGTAGACAGCATAGGGTATGATTAGTCACCCGTCAGATTAGGTTTGACGATCTCAAAAGGGTCACCCGTCAGATTAGGTCTGACGATCTCTTAGGGGTCACCCGTCAGTTTAGGCTTGACACCCTTAGTACTTTGGACATTCTATTATTTTAGTGGATCCATGCAGTAATTGTTAGTACTCGTGGCATGGTATTAACACCCTTTCAGATAGGGTTATAAGTTGGACCCCGATTAGCTCAAATTAGGGAATGTCGGTTAGATGATACCTCCCATAGTCTCCGATATAGTATCATTTATAGTCTTAGTTCAGTCATTCAGTCTTCGTGTTGCTTGACCAAAGCATACAGATTGCAGTTATCTCAGTATTTTAGTTTACAGATTTTACTCAGTTATGTTATATGCTTGGTCATGCATCCTTAAAATTTATAGATTTCCATGCATTATCAGTATCTATAGATTCCATGTTCTCTACTCAATACTCCATGATTTATATGCATATCCAGTTAATAATTAGTTCTTTTCATGAAACCATGCATATCATCCTACCTCATTTAGCATACCAGTACATTCAAAGTACTGATCGCATACCTTTTCTTTTGTGCTATGATGTATTATACCATAAGTTCTAATGCTCAGCTCCCGGCTCATGAGTAGACTCATCAGATTCCCAGAAATAGCAGTAGTGAGTCCTCATACTTTGAGAATAGGCTTACTTTATTTCATGTCTCAGTTAGTAGTTAGTTGGGGCCTGTCCCATCAACTCATATTCATTCAGTCAGTTATAGAGGCTTTTTAGACATTAAAGTCAGTTATTCAGTATTTACATATTACAGTTAGTCTCTTGTTTATCTTTATTTTATCAGATTCAGTCAGTTGTTTCTATAGACTCATATTTCAGTTTTAAATTCAGTTATTAAAACTTTATGGTATGTTAGTATTCTTTTGCATTTATGATCATGTTATTCAGTGCTCATAGTAGGTACTAGCTCATGGATTATCTTGTGGTCCCTCGGGACTATAAGCACCGTGTAACGACT
This sequence comes from Capsicum annuum, assembly GCF_002878395.1. Classification (NCBI taxonomy): domain Eukaryota; kingdom Viridiplantae; phylum Streptophyta; class Magnoliopsida; order Solanales; family Solanaceae; genus Capsicum; species Capsicum annuum. The sequence continues at coordinate 13,983 of NW_025887782.1, forward strand.
AGGGGTAGTCTTGGGTTGTTATATTTGGTATGCAAGGCACCATACATCTGAGGTAATTTTCTAAGCACCTATTCACTCTCTCTGTTTAACCATCACTCTGAGGATGATAGGCAGTGCTATAGTGTAGTTGAGTGTCCAAGAACTTGAACAATTCTTGCCGAAAATTGCTTAAAAAGACCCTATCTCTATCAGTGATAATAGAATCAGGCATACCATGTAGGCAATTAATCCTTTTCCAGAAGACTTTAGTAACTATCACATATTGTAAGGGTGGGAAAAAGTAATGAAATGTGCATACTTAGTCATCCTATTGTCTACGACAAGGATCACTTCTTTTCCATTAGATTTTAGAAGTCCCTCAATAAAATCCATGCTTATATGAATCCAAGATTGGTTAGGTATGGGCAATGGTTGCAATAGACTAGGATAGGCAGCATTATCATCCTTGCTTCTATGAAAAACATCACTACTTGCTACATAGTCAATTACCATCTGCTTCATCTTCAGCCAATAAAATACCTGTGACAATTTTTTGAGTATACCCAAGTGAACTGAGTGACCACCAACAGATGAATCATGGAATATGGACATCAGCTGGTTCCTAAGTTCTCCAGCATCTCCAATGTAAACGGTTCCTCTCTTCTTAAGAATTCTAGAAGAACAATGCCAAATACTACGGCCCTGCAGAGCTACTGTAACCTGAGTAATCAACTTGTGCACCTGTGTATCTCCTTCATAACTGTTTGTCACCTTTTGTATCCACAATGCAATAGAGGTAGTGATAGCCATCAATTGACTAACATCAGCTTGCCTTGATAGTGCATCTGAAGCCCTATTCTCAGTACCATTTTTATAATGAATCTCATAGTCCAGACCCAGTAATTTAGTAAGACCCTTTTGCTGAATTGCTAAAGTTACTTTTTGTTCCATCAGATACTTTGGATTGTGGTTATCAGTCCTGACCACAAAATGATTAAACTGGAGATAATGCCTCCATTTATCCATTGCATTCAACATAGCCATATACTCTTTTTTATCGATAGATTTGCCCCGATTCTTAGGTTCTAATACTTTACTAAAATAGGCTATAGGCTTACCCTCTTGCATGTGTACAACACCAATGCCACTATGACTAGCTTCAGTCTTTATAATAAATTCTTTCTAAAGTCAGGAAACACTAGCGCTGGTGTAGAACACATAGAAGACTTAAGAGATGAAAAAGCTAAATTAACTTCTTCATTCCATTTGAAAGCAACCTTCTTAAGAAAGTCTGTCAAGTATCTACAAATAGCTTCATATCTTGCCACATATTTCCTATAATAACTAGTTAATCCAGCAAACCCCCTAAGAGACTTAATTGATTTTGAAGTGGGCCAGTTAACCATGGCTTGAATCTTAGCCGGATCAGTTGATACCCTTTCACTAATGATCATATGACCTAAGTACTAAATCTTTGGTTGCCTAAAGGAATATTTGGTTCTTTTTGCAAATAATGAATTCTCTCTCATTATATCAAACACCATAGTTAAATACTCATTATGCTCTTCCAATGAAACACTGTAAATAAGTATATCATCAAAAAATACTAAGACAAACTTCCTAAGAAAAGGCCAAAAAACTTGATTCATCAAAGCTGATTTCAGGAGCATTAGTTAAACCAAATGACATAACCCTAAACTCATAATGACCCATATGATTTCTGAACGCGGTCTTGTATATATCTTATACCTTCATCCTAATCTAATGATAATCGTCTCTGAGATCCACCTTAGAGAAAATTACAGAACCATGAAGTTCATCAAGCAAATTATCTACTACGGGAATAGTATACATATCCTTAACAGTGATGTCATTCAACCCCCTATAGTCTACACAGAACCTCCAAGTACCAACCTTCTTCTTAACCATTAATGATGGTGAAGAGAAGGGTGATTGACTTTGTTGGATAATACCTTGAGTAAGCATATCTATGACTTGTTTCTCCAATTCATTCTTTTGATAATAGATATATCTGTATAGCCTTAGACTTACTGGCATTGAACCTGGTTTGAGAGGAATAGCATGATTAAGTGTTCTGATAGGAGGCAAGATACTAGGCTCAACGAATACACCTGAATAATGCTCCAACACCTCCTAGGCAATGTCATCCACTTTTTCCTGATCTCTTTAGACCTCTAAATTCATCATAAATCGATAAGCAATAAGAGCTTGCCCTTTCTTCAGAATCTTGTTCATAGAGCCACTGTGTATCATGTTTAGTCGGCCCCCTTCAGTTATACCTTTCAGCACTAGCCTATTCCCTTTCTTCCCAATAGTGATAAATTTGTTCTCATGATCAAATTTAGTGGGGTTGTTCTCCTCATCCTGTCATTTCCTAAGACAATATCGCAACCTCCGTGTGGGATAATAAGTATATCCTCTTGGAAGGACCTGCCATGCATCTTTCATATGAAACCTTTGTAATAAGAAGTGCACATGGCATAGTTACCATCAACTACTATCGCTCTCACAGCAGCATAATAACTAGCTTGATATCTAGCTTCCATAACAGTGTGTTGGTCTATAAAACTATGAGTGCTTTCAGAATCAAATAATATGGTAAAATCCTTATTCTTCAGAGTACCACTGACCAATATAGTGTTGACCCCTTGGTTGTTCCCGGAGAGTGCACTTAAACACAGAGCTTCCTGAATTTCTTGTTCCACATTTCCTTCAATGACCAGATCAACACATGAAGGAACATCTGTTGTTCCTATTTCTTCCACTTCATTCTCTACTTCAGCTTCTCCTATCAAGCAATTTAGTTGTTCTTCTTGCATTAGTGACCAGGATTGTAGTTCTCTCCATACCTAAAACATAGATGATTGCTTTTTCTGTATTCATACACTTTAGGACTAATTCTAAAAGGGCTAGGATTAGTGGTGGAAGAATTTAAAGCTCTCGTGGGAGGTGGATTGCTGACAGCAGTCACACCTTTTAATGCAACCTTGTTACTTTTATGAACAGCTTCTATGGCCCTCTTCTATATCCCAGCCTTTTCAATAGCCACCTTAAGAATATTAGGCTTGAACATCTTCACAGCAAACCTGATTTCTTTCTTAAGAGACCCATAAAACTTAAAAGGAAATGAGCATCATTAAGTTATGGATTCCTCACTAATATTTGTGCCTTAATATCTTCAAACTTCCCAAGGAATTCATCCACAGTTCAAGTCTGTTGAAGCTTATTAAACTCTTTTACAATGTAATCCCTCGTATTATCATAAAACCTATTGATTAGCTCTTTCTTAAATTCAGTCCAGTTCACCCTACCTCTACTTAACACTAATGAATGATACCATGTTTCAGCTATCCCATTCAAGTATAGTTCAACAGCTTCTACCTTATGATTTTCCTGAGTTCTATATAAGTTGAAATATCTTTCACATTTATGGATCCATACCTTAGGTTCATGACCTTCAAAGATGGCTAATTCCTATTTTAGAGGAGGAATTGGAACCGCCTGCAATCTGTTCTGTCTAATGTCCTAAGCTAGAATTGAAAGTAACCTCTACCAATTTGTTGCTCCACTTAAGCTCTATTAGGCATCCTTTCCAATGTAGTTAGTCGATCCAAGATTAGCTCTAGAGTACCTTGAATCCCCTTTAAGTTTCACAAAATCTTTGTTGATTGTTCAATACTTCATTCAACACTTCATCATGCCTAGATAGCTTCTCATCAATCAACTTAAATCAAATTCCCTCAGCCATCACTGCCACACAGGTTGCACAGATCAGGCTATGATACCAAATGTCATGATCTCAATCAAGAAATGATGGAATAAATAAATAAAACTTTAAATTGCAAGTATTTTTAGGATAATTTTCTGATTTTACTAAAATGGAAGAAATGAGTGTCTATTACAAGATAAGAAATTGTTGAATTAAACTAAGTTATCTAATTGATATGGACTTCCATAGTAGTTTAGAATTTGTAGAAAGAAGGAGAAAGATCAGAGATTTAGAAGATAAGAAGAAGAAGAGGAGAGAAGAGAGAAAAGAGAAATGAGAAAAAAGTAAAGAATACTAGATTTTCGTTAGCTGCTTTCTCTCTCCTCTGTGCCTTTTAACAACCTCCTTCTAATGTGTCAAGATCACAGCCTTTGAACCTCATTCATTAATATTCCATCTCAGCCGTTGATTTTAAATTTTGGTTATTCACCTTTATCTGCGCCCTGATTT
>NW_025887782.1:21201-45760 GCF_002878395.1 Capsicum annuum
TTAGATCTTGCTCACTAACTGAGGGTGGAAAACTCGGGAGGCTGAGAGGGGCCTGACACATATACTATTGGTGCCTCTAGAGACCAAAGAGTAGCTAATGATTCAGTAGTGCAAGAGATTGCACTGTTATGAACTAATATTCGTCTACTGGCAAAGAAGTTTGCAGCAACAAATTTTGAGAAAGTAAAGGCAGTCGAAGCATAAGGTTCAGCTTCCAAAGCTTATAAGTCAGAATTAGAAGAGGATGCAAACTATCTGGATCATCAGATAGAGGGTTTTTGAGCCTAAGCGCAAGGGAACCAAGGTCAAAACTACTATGACAGATACGGAGACCGTAGTAGAGAGCGAGATAGTGACTAAAGAAAAAAGGATAATTACTGAGAGAAGGGAGATAGATACATTCCACCTTGCAGAAGAGATGCAGAATCAAGAATGAAAGAGATGCTGACTAAGCTAGTGAAAGGTCAAGAAAATTAGGAGATCAGTCTTACGGATATTACAGATGATATTTTAGGGTTGAACCAAAAGGTTGAATCTCATGCCACTTCTTTCAAGCAATTGGAACAATAATTTGGGCAAATGTCAACAACATTGAACCAGAGGCAGCCAGGTACCCTTCCAAGAAACACTGTGCAAACTTTAAAAAATGGCAGTCATGCTCTTGCCATTACCACAAGAACTAGTATGACTACTATGGATCCTCCATTACCTGCTACAGAAGAAACAAGGCATAATGAGGCTGTTATTGATGAGACACCTATTATGGTGATAGAAAAATCAACAGGTGGTAATGATGCAGTGGGTAAGTAAAGAGGTAAGGGGAATATTCCTCTTCTTGAGGCATTGGAGAAGATGCCTGGATATGCTAGGTTTATGAACCAATTGGTTGCAAATAAGAAAGGACATACGATTAAGGATGTTGATGGGTTGCACCACTTTAGTGCAGTCACTACGAGGTCTTTGGCACAGAAAAAGGGTAATCTTGGAGCATTCACTATACCATGTACTATTGGGTTATCCCGATTTACCAAAGCCTTATGTGACTTAAGAGCCAACATAAATTTGATATCGCTGGATGTATTCACGCAATTGGGTTTTAATCCTCCAAAACTGACTTCAATGAAGCTATTTATGGTTGGCCGCATAGTAAAGAAACCTGTGGGCATTTTGTTTGATATGATTGTGAGAATTAACAACTTTGTATTTTTTACTGACTTTATCATTTTAGACTGTGAGGTTGACACCGAGATGCCCGTCATATTGGGAAAATTATTTATTACCATAGATAAAGCGATTGTTGACATGGAAAAGGGAGAACTAAAGTTCAGAGTCAGTGTTAAGGACTCCATATTCGACATTGGAAAATCAATGAAATAGCCAATCAATATGAGGGTGGCGTCGGTGATAGATTGTATTATGACCTTGGAGGGTACCCTTATGGGTATCTTGAATTCTGAGTAATCCAGGTACCTATATCATTCCATGGTGTTAAATCAAGTGCTACATAGGAGGAAACCCATGAGCTTGTTGGTGAAGTCTTAGTAACCAATACAGCCACTTCGTACCGTAATATTAAATCAAGCACTGGGTGGGAGACAACCCATTATTTTAGTGTTCACTTTTTTGTTGTTTTTTTTGTAGATTTTTAGCTCATGGACTTAACCGGAATACGGTAAAATTGCTACATTCATAAATTTTCAGGTAAGTAGATTGTGTGGCCAACCCATCAGGGTCACAAGTGCCACACGAGCTAGGTTTATTGAGCAATAATTGCAAAGATGAATTTTTAAGGGTAAGAATTGAAGGTTGTGAACTTGGGTACATAATCATACTTTTGGGAACATAAACTTAAGTTACATGACCATAAGTAGCTAGGAACACATCAAAATACCAAGTCCAGAATGTAGGAAAATGGGCCAAAAATTTTGGCCCACATACGGACCGCATGTGCCACATGCACCCTATGGCAAGCCGCATGTGGTAGTGCGTATGGGTGCCAAAATTTCTTAACTTATGGGCCCAAATTTTAAGTAAAATTTTGGTCCCACCAACATATATTTAAGACCTAAATAAACCCCCACCTATATTTAAACACCTTAAACCTTATTCTAACTCATTCAAATCCTCAAAACTTCACTTTCCTCTCTAAATTCAAACTTCCCTCTTAAATAATAAACTAATCCCAAAATTAAAGAAAGGTTAAATTAAAACTTTTTTTTGAGGTAGCTACTTGTCCTAACACACTAAAAACAAGTTTCAACTTGGGTTTTGCTAGATTTTTTCATTGTTAACTTTCGGATTATCATAAAAGAGGTAACTTTCTCTATTCCTAATGGTTATATATTAATTTTTTAATCAAATAAAAAAGTTGATATGTGTATTCTAATGCAATATATATATAATATATCATTCTTGTATGTAGGAGCCTTGAAGTATCCTAAAATCTTAATGTAGGGCCTTGGTTTGAATTAAATTTTAGGGTTAGGCCCCAACTGGAAATTGAACTTGAACGAGTAGAGTAATCCCAAAGGTTTAGCATGTTAGATTGCTTTGAAAATCATGATCCTTGATATATGTGTGCATACTGGACTTATTGGGACATCAAATAAGTTATGTAGGTGTGAAAATTGAGGAATAATTTGAACTTTCTTAATGTTGAGTTTTTTTTTCAACTTTTGCAATCCCTCATTTTTTGTTGGAAACTAACACCTAATTTTTAGGTACACAAGGCACCAAAAACTGTAAAGAAGAAGAACAAAAAGACAACAAAGAGACGGGATGAGTCCCCGAGCCCAGTGGTTTAGTGGAGGAGTACCTAGTTGCACTACTTAGATAGGTTGCCGGTAGTGTGATGGTGACGACCAAGCTACATCCCCATTCTGAAGATGATATGGTCGTTACCAAATACAGTAACCTAACAAAGGTTGGGGTTGAGTCCCAAGGGAATACGTGAAATTATTGTGCTCAGTTGTTCTAATCAATGGGAAGACTTGGAAAAATAAATGTGGGATTTTGAAAAGTAATTGAAAAAATAGCTAATAACAACATTAGTTGTAATCAGTCATAGGTGAACACTCGGATTGTGTCCCCCCTAGCTTCTTAACTCAGTAGGTTTATCGTGATTTGTTGAACCAAACCGATACCTTGCATGCAGAATCTATAAGTTATGTACCTTTTATAGTTTTTTGGAAGAGAAGAAGGATTTTACCTTTTGCCTTATGAGTCTTAAGATGTAGCCTTGCTAAACCTTATCTTGATTCCAATTAACAAATACCTTTTGACACTCTAGTTATTTAATGAAATAACCATCTTACTTATTTAAAACCTAGTAGAATGGATCAACAGTTAAACTCTAAATTACTGTTGTGATTATCTTTTCCTAATCACTACGCCTCTTTTGGAATAAGTAAAAATTATCTAGGTAGGATCCTAACGTCTGCAACCTCTAAGATAATTATTAAAGTGGACATAATACAATGCATGTATGGGTATCAGTTCAGAACGACGATAGCACTTATCATATTTCATCAATCCGCCAGGGTTTCCACAACCCTAGCTAAGGGTTTTTAGTTGTTCATGCTTGTAAAGTAATCAACAACATTCATTAGTGAAGGAATAAGATAAAATCATAATAATCACAAGTAAAAACCCAAAATAGTAACTGAATTAATCGACTAAAATCAGTAGAAGAGAATACCAATACCAAAATCAAATCTCTAAATGAAAATATGCTTGTGAGTATCAAGTGAGTGTAACTTCTATTAAAAAACATATAAGGGGTATTTATAGTACAAAACGAAACCCTAAAATCAAAGCCCAAATAAAATAGGATAAATAAGGTTAGTGGCTACTTATGGTCTCCACATGTGGTAATGAGTGGTGAGTTTACCACTCAATCACACTCTTTATTCTTGCACATTACCTTGTTATGGATGAATAAATGAGACATAATTGTGATTAAATGCACTAATATCCACTTCTTGCAGATATAGAGTTAAAGGGTTGGAAAGGTGTGGATTAGAGCTCAAAATTATCAAAAAAGGGAGCAAGAAAGTGCAGCTGAAGACCTAGGATAGAAGATCCTCAGGTATCGTGGTCACAACAGTCAAGGATTGTCAATCAATTGCAATCGTAGAGGTAAACCACGGTCACAGCCAGACCTGCGCGATCGTGGCCTAACAGAGGATTTCAGCCCAAGTGCAAATCTATAATTGCACGTGCTAATCCCAATTTGACAAAAATGACTCAAACCCTATCATTATTGAACAATTCCATCTTCCCCAATTTTGAGGTTTAGTTTTGTGTAGTCCATAGCCTCCCTTTTTGGAGAAGAAAAAATTGTATAAATTTTGGGTTAATAATAGACTTGAGTCTTTCTAAGTGGAAGATTTGCTCACTTCCATTGTTGATATTATGAGAGAGCCAAGTTTGAAAAAACTTTCTCTTAATTCTTCAAAAATTCATATCAATGGAGATTATGGGTATTTTTATACTTATTTATCTTATGTGTAGCTAAATCTCCCTCTTGGGGTTATGTGTAAATAGGGGTTAAAGTGTATGCGGGTTGTTATTTACTAGCGTCTATTTGGTAATTCATGTTTATGGGTTTTGTCATTGCTATGCTACTTTGGTTGGGATTTGATGGGTAAAAGCCCTAAATACCTACAAGGGTTTGATTGGTGAAAGCTACAAGATCTAGAAAGTTCAAGACCATCTTTGAAAGAAGGATTTTAGGTGAAATTTATGAATCCATATCATCCTCGAAAGAGGGATGTGGAGACCAAAGCAATGGTAGACAATCATGTATACAGTTTGCTAAATTTTTACTATCTTAGACATAAGGGTGAATTTGAGGTTGGCTATGCCATGTGTATCATCCAAGAAATAGGGAAGCCTAGATTGAGGTTGTGGTTAAAAATTGTTGAACACACCTATTAGGTATTCAAAAGAATCAATGGGTTAAAGTTTGGTGTTTTGTTGAAAGACTAATATCAAAATCCATAACCTAGCCTACCCATATTTTATTTACTAAATTGATGTTGATTACTAACCCCTACATGTCATTCCCTTAGTAATGCATAATCCCAAGATCCATGCAGAATTGTTAAAACTCTAGTTATTCATAGCCCCGAATTTATACTAGAAAAAATCCAAAAAGAGACATTAGTGTAGAAACCTATCCCCTATTTTATTTGTTTATACCATTTGTTTGAATTTAACTTATATATATTATTTCAAACTAATTTGATTGTCACTCCTATTTTTCCTCATGGATTTGATCCCGACATCAAATTTGGGTAAATTTATTGACGACGGTCGCCTTGCATTTAAATTGATGTGTAAGTTGAGCGTTATCAAAAATGGCATGTTGTTAGGGAACAATTTAGTGTTTTAAGTTAGTTTGGAATTTTAGTTACTTGCTTAAATTCAAGCTTGTAAATATTTGTTTATGGTTTTCTTTTGTAGGTAGCTTTTTATTTTATTTTACTTTTCTTTATGGCATCTTCTGAAAAATATGACGTTGGTAGTTTGAATCCCTATCTTAACGATCCATATCCATATCACGATGTGCCAGATTTCATGTGAGATTGTGACTATGGTCCCCAGAGAGAGATGGATTCACCATCTCAATACAACAGGGAGTATAGGTGCCCCTTATGTAGTGATTGAGATGGACATTGGAGTGATTGTCCACGTGCCCCCTACCCCCATTATACTAACCAAATTACTAGTTCTTCTTTTGAGATTGATAGGTATTATGAAGATAAGAAGTAAGATCAAGATACCGAGTACAATAGTTGTGACCCAAGGTTACAAGCCATTTTGTATCAGTTAGAAACAACGGGGGAGGGCCTAGAACACATCCATAAGAATGGACAACTGTCAAGAAGGCAGTAATGGATGAAGAAAAAAAACTTAAAACTATCATCACCATGCCCATTACCCAAGAGGAAGTATGTCAAGAATATAAACCAAGCTATGATGATGAGATTGGTATCAAAGAATCCTCGGAGGCTTCCCAACAAGATGACACTTATGAGGAAGAAGAATACAAAATAAAAGAAATGAGCTTAGAGTCAAGATAAGAATCAAAGCAAACCTCTTATGATGACTCTAGCACATTTAGGTATGAATATGCTTCGAAGGGAGCTAACCCTAAGTTAGTTGTTAGACCTCATTTAACCCACTTTTTAATATTAGGCATAGAGAATGTGATGAGGATCCATCCCTTTGAACAAATGAAGGATCGTAGCAAGGCGGAGTCCGACTCTTATATTTTGGACTTTACCATTCTGAAGGAGCACATAGAATCCCATCATTAATGGCCAAGGAAATCAATATCCGATATACAAAGAATGTACTATTTATAAAGACTTTTTTACCCACGAAGCCAAACCAAAAGATCGATGGGAAGTTGGATAAAAGTTTCAAGTTTTCAAAATGGGGAGATTGAGGTTTGCTTACCATTTCATCACCTTTCTAAGTTTTATCTTGGAAAATTTGAATCTTCTGTCCCTCTTTCGCTCATTGCATATTGAACAAAAGATGGGATGGAGATTTAAATTTTCTACTTGGAAACATAAAAGGAAGGAGTGAATTTAAACTAAGTGCTCGATGGGAGGAAACCCATCACACCACAAAAAGTGGCGCATATCCTTTTATTTATGCATACTAGAGTAGATTTTTGTTTTTGTTGTTGTTCATGCATGATCCCTAAAATGTGGTGCTATGAGGCATTTTGATCAAAGTTAAGATGAAAATGTGTGAAATTGGCAAAGTTGGACTGAGCAAGAAGTGCAATAAACCCGGTTGCTTGGTCTCAGTTACCGTACTACGATTTATTCCACCGTGATCATGGAGACCGCCTGACTGCGACCGTACAACTAGGAATGCGACTGCAGATAATTTAGTTTAAAAGACCATTTGAATATCCATTTGTCCCATGTCCCTCTCTTAATTTCTCTCAAAATCCTCTCTAATTTTTGGCATTCCATAGTATACCTAAGAATTAACTCACCAATTGTATCACCTAAATCGATAAGTGGTCGAACTTTCTCTTGTTTTGATTTGGAATTGAATGCTTAGAACTTGTAGTGTAGAAAAAGGCCTAAAATAGTGATTGAATTTATAACTACATGTTTGGTTGTAATTTTTGCTGTGGTTAGCTGTTATAGTTAGTGTACACACTAATTGGGAAGTCTTGAGTACCCAAGTTTGAGCTTTAAAAGTTTAAGGTAATCGTGCACCCCATGTGTTTGATTGAATGACCCAATGCTTGTAGTTTGGTTTCTTTCAGATTCAGGGGTTGTAATCACACACTATAGGCTCAACTTTATTGATTGTAATGCTTCCATGTCAGTTCAAATGAGGAATTGGGATTAAAATTACATTCTAAACACTATGTAGAAATTGTCATACCTGGTCTCAAGTACTGCGATCGTGGTCCCAATAACCGTGATCGTTCCACCTTGGTCGCGGTCAGCACTCCAAAATTTCCATACCTAAGAGAAGATTCTGGTAGATGTCAAAATTTCTGCACATCCTTAATGGCTCCCAAAATCGCCCATAACACTACCACGTGGGGTTATTTTATTGGTCTAGAATGTTGTTACTGTGATAACACTAATATTGACCTGAGTTGATATTGATTGCAGATTCTAAGATTCATAACCCAATTTATGTCCCCAAAATGCCAAAAACAATACAACAAGGATATTCTGAGAGCCAAATTATTATTGGAGAGAGACGTGTGCATCAATGGGGTCCCAGAATAGTATCCAGGATTTTTTGACAAGATTTCTACTTCTGGATGGATATAATTTATTCCGGATATTTGTGAGGCAAATGAGCAATGGGAGCAAGAGTTCTATGCAAATTTTAGTGCTATCTCTCTTGCAAACCCAGTAATGAAGATTTAGGAAAGGTATGTGCATTTTAAGGTGCAATAGGTTAATCAAGTGCATGTACTACAAGATTCTAACATGGTAGACTTTGAAGCAAAGTTCCACGAGCCAGGAACCTGGATGGCCAACATTTTTTGCCCAAATAGAGAGGTTTCCTGGGTTGCTGCCACAAGAGGGATCGCCACGCATAAATTCTCAGCGAAGGCAAAAATTTAGTTACACCTTATATATAGCAGTGTCTCACCATGTACCTACATGATGTCTATCATTAAGTTAGGAGATCACATGGTAGCCTGTTTGATGACTGGCATTGATCTAAATATGGGCCAGATTGTACTTGAAGAATGGAGGCACTACAAGATTCAGAGTTGTACACTACTTCCCTTCCCCTCTCTTATTAATGAACTATGCAAAAAAGTAGGGGTGGAAGAGTATCCTATAGATACCTGGGTTAAACCAAGTCCTTGCATTGCTTCACTCAAAATAAAAGGCAAAGGTTCACCTGGGCACAACAAGAAATAAAAAGTTAACTCAAATAAGTCAATAGCTGAGGAGCCTGAATCTTGTACGCCATCCACCACTGGGCCTTTGAATGATTTGGGTGTTGATGTTACGGCCATCAGAGAGTTGTTAGTTGATTTGCCTCAAGGACCGGGGGAGCTATCCACTAGGCGTCAGTCATATATGTCTGTTGCAGATTATGAGGAATAAAAGAAGGACCAGAAGACACAGGGTGCTATAGTAGCCAGCTTTGAGAGAGCTTATTAAACCTTGGATGCATCTCACAGGGAACTCAAGGCTTCATATGAGAAGATGCTGAAGAGGGAGAAGAAAAAAATAAATTCTTTAAGAAAATATGAAAGGGGGTTAAGGGCTTGTGAAAGACCCTGAAGCCTAATTCCAAACTCCTTTCCTCCAGGCTTGACATTGATAATGAAGCACCTGCTGAGTGGTCAAATTCTGAGGATGGTGGTGAGGATATAGAGTCAACAAGAGAGAGCAACTCATAATGCACATTCATGGAGACCCTTTTACTTTTACTTAATTGCATTTGCAATGAGGACATTGTATTCTTATTGTTGGGGGTTCCCCTGAATATTTACTTTGATGATTATTTTTTGTTGATGTTTTGGATATTTTTTTCATTTTATTTTGAGATTCTACATTGTTGGGTACTCTGATGGTGCCCATATTTTATGGATTATCCTGTGTTTCTTTTATTTTTAGTATACTTTTGATTTAATTTTATTTTGATCTTGTTGATGCACGACTAGCTTTGCCCTGTGATGGATTGAGTGATGACATTCTTAAGGGTAAAGCATCATGTTTGGGTTTAAGGCATAGATGCAAGGGAAGTCAGAGTACCTGTGGCATTTTATTTGTTAAAAATGGGGTCACTTTATACACCATTGGCGAAGTCTGAGTAGCCACATGGTTAGGTCTCCCATTATGAACCTAAATGTGAGACTAAGGCTTTGGTTGTAGCTATAGTTTAGCAAATTGAGTGTGGTTCTAATGTAAAACAAACCCCCCCCCCCCCCGCCTCCAAATTTTTTCAAAAATTAAGGGCGTGGATGTGAGCAACTTTGGAACAAATCTGTTTCTCTTTTTGTGGCTTTACAAATTTTGACTTATGAACAGAAATAGAATACTCCAAATTTGTCTCTAGTAGGAAGGATATTTGAGCCCCCTTGGCAAATTTTTCATGCCATGTGTGGTAAGCTTTTGGAATTCATCTCATGTATACTTGTGTTATCTAGAACATGCCCCGTTGGTCTCTCAAGGCTAGTTTTGATTCTATGAAGTTGGAGAAATGATCTTAGGCCACCCTTGTGACATTAAAAGGCACTTTATCTTAAAAAGCCTACCCAAACATGAATGTAACCTCTAGTTACCCACTTTGAGCCTTTGGACCTTTCTTTGGAAAATACATTACAAGCCATGAACAATTCTTTTTATCCCTCTTTTGAACCATACCCTCCTTGAACTTGAAAATGCAACTTGAGGCTAAAAGCCTAAGTTAGGGGTGGTAAAGTTGATGGAAGGAAGTTTGAGGCCACAAAGTGTTAGTAGAATGCCAAGGTGCCTAAGTGATGTAACCAAATATTTAGAAAAAGAAAGGATCAAATAAAGGATATAATTGAATGAAAGGTTCAAGAAAAAGAGATGAAAGAAAAATGGTAAACAATGGAAGCAAATTGTAGGCATGAGAAAAGAGAAAACAAAGAAGAGTGGCAAATAGTCAAAAATGAAGATTGAAAAGTGTGATGTTGAAGTTCAAGGAAGGGAGTAGCCATGTTGTTACCAAAAAATATCCTACCCTAACCCAAACCTATATTAAAAGCTTAGAAAGTCCTTTGAGATCTCCAACTATTTAGTTTCTTTGTAGTGGCGATTGAACATAGGGGAAAACCTATGGTATAACACTTGTTGCATTGAGACTTCTTTTGTGTGAGAGAGAATTTTGCACTTAAAATTCCTTGTTGCATATTTTGTAGCTTGATGTGAGAAATTCTCTTTCTTGTGAGGACGATATGTGAAATAAGTTGAGGTGGGTGATTTTGTCACCTTCCTACAATAAGACAAATGGAGTATGCTTAGTTATGGTAAAAAAAAGGGAGTCACTTCTAGAGTATTGGTTTTTGTTGCTTTGTCGCTCTATGAAGTCCTATGTAGCCTTGGTTTGAGTATTTTATAAGGAGGAGTGTAGCGAAGTTAGCTTAACCCATGTGCAATGAGCTATTTGTGGTTGCGATTAAAGTTGAGGTCATTGTGATATTTAAGGCATAAAGGTTTGGCTTAAATAATGGTGTCTCATGATAAGAGGTAGTGTTTCTTGAGGACAAGCAAACACTTTAAATTAGGGGTGTTGATGAGTGGTGAGTTTACCACTCAATGGAACTCCTTATTCATGCATATTAACTTGTTATGGATAAATAAATAAGACATAATTTCGATTATATGCACTAATATCCACTTCTTATAGGCATAAGAGTTAAAAAGTTGGAAAGATGTGGATTGGAGCTCTAAATGATCAAAAAGGGAGCAAGAAAGTGCAACTGAAGACCTGAGACAGAAGAGCCTCAGGTACCATGGTCGCGGCAGTCAAAGATAGTCAATTAATTGTGATTTCGGAGTTAAACCACGGTCGCGTAGCCACAGTCGTAGCCAGACCTATACGATTGTAGCCTAGCGGAGGATTTCAGCCTAAGGTGAAAACTGTAATTGCATGTGCTGATCCCAATTTGACAAAAATGACACAAACCCTATCATTATTGAACAATTCCATCTTCCCCATGTTTAAGATTTAGTTTTGTGTTGTCCATAGCCTCCATTTTGGAGAAGAAAAAATTGTATAAATTTTGATTAAAGAATACATTGGACACTTTCTAAGTGGAAGATTTTCTCACTTCCATTGTTTCTATTGTGGGAGGGCCAAGTTTGAAGTAACTTCCGCTTAATTCTTCAACAATTCATATCAATGGAGATTATGGGTATATTTATACTTATTTATCTTATATGTAGCTAAATCTGCCTCTTGGGGTTATGTGTGAATAGTGGTTAAAGTATGTGTAGGTTGTTATTTACTAGCATCTATTTGGTAATTCATGTTTATGGGTTTTGTCATTGCTATGCTAATTTGGTTGGGATTTGATGGGTGAAAGCCCCAAATACCCATAAGGGTTTGATGGGTAAAAGATCCAAGCTCTAGAAAGTTCAAGGCTATCTTCGAAAGAAGGGTTTTGGGTAAACTTTAGGAATCCATATCACATCCCTCACATCCTCGAAAGAAGGATGTGGAGACCAAAGCAATGATAGATAATCATGTGCATATTTTCACTATCTTAGAGATAAAGGTGAATTTGAGGTTGCCTATGCCATGGTTATCATCCTAGAATTTGGTGTTTTGTTTAAAGACTAGCATCAAAATCCATAGCCTAGCCTACCCATATTTTATTTACTAAATTGATGTTGATTACTAACCCCCACATGTCACTCCCTTAGTAATGCATAATCCCAAGAACCGTGCATAATTCTTAAAACTCTAATTATTCATAGCCCCGAATTTATACTAGAAAAACCCATAAAGTGACATTAGTTTAGGAACCTATCCCCTATTTTATCTTTTTGTACCATTTTTTTGAATTTAACTTGTATCTATTATTTTGAACTAATTTGATTGCCACTCACATTATTCCTCATTGATTCGACCCTGACTCCAAAGTTGGGTAAATATATTTAAAACAACTGCCTTGCACTTAAATTGACGTGTAAGTTGAGCATTATTATGCGGCCTGGCCTTGGACGCATTTGGTACATGCAGCCTGAGGTTGGGTGCAGGTAGTGACCGTATGTGCCTAGACCAAAAATTTTTGTAAGTCTGCTCTTAGATTTTTGACTTCTGACACATGCTTTGCGCATATGTCATCCAAATATACTACATACGGTCCGCATGTTGACTTAGCAAGTGTCAGAAGTTATTTTTTTAGCTCTTCTTCAATTCCCACACACGTTTTGATCACGAACCATCTGAAAAGTGTCAGAACACCCATTACTGATCACATAAGTAGCTAAAAACACCTTTTTCCCTCTTTTTCATGAACTTAGTATTCAAAATCCAATTTCCTACAAAACATGCCCGAAATGTATCATATCTAACAACACAACCTCATAAACTTGCATATTTTCATAGTTTTAAGCGTTGAAAGTGCTATATTTTAATAGCACATCAACACCCTCAACTTACAACATTTGCATGTCCTCAGTAAACAAAACAAAACAAAACAAAACAAGATACAACGCTTAAATAGGAGAATCTAAGTTTTTAAAGGCAGTCATTCAACACTTTAAGCTCAAGTAATAACAACTCCTCCTATCTAAATTTGTCAAAATCAATTGTGTATAAATATGAAGCACAACAATGTGACACATCAAGGTATGGCATTACATTAGCAACAAACAACCATGCATATGCACAAGTTATACTGCCCAAACATGTAAGTAGATAGCAATATTACTTATGTGTCCTCAAAACAAAGATGTACCACTCACTCATATGAAATTATGTATGTCAATGCAGGGACAGTCAAGAGACACACACCCTCATAAGAGAAGTTCCAATCAATGTGCATCACATACCATAGAGTTGCCCTTATTTTCTTTACCTTAGCATTCAAACAGTCAGTTAGGATCACTATAGGAATTTTCTCAGCATGTAATGTAGGCTTGGGGGCTGAAATGGTACATATGGACATATCAATTGACTAAGCCTTCACTTATTTTCCAATTTCCTTTTTATTCCGCCCTTATTTCTCCCTTTTTATTTTAATGCACATTTAGGTTAGGTGTGGTCTTTTATTCTTTTTTATATCACCTTTTTTTTACCATTTTTCATTTCTTTTTCTTTTTCTTTTTCTTTTTCTTTTTCTTTTTCTTTTTCTTTTTCTTTTCATTTGCTACCACACCCATCCCTACTAACTTTTCCTCTTATTTTACCCTTCTACATACCCACTTTACAATATGCACCCCTATGATAGCCACCCTCAATTTAGGTGTTTTACCTGAGTTGAGATGCACAATGTCCAAGGAGGATCAGGGCCAAAACAGGTTCATTATAATACAAATAGGAATGTGAAAGGAGTAATAACAAAAAATAGTCTATAAGGCTTAAAACAAGGATCAAGGGATACTATTTCATACATGGACGATTATTTAGGCTAAACGTGGACTAAGATAAAAAATAATAGCCTATGATCCTTTTCTAACTACCTATCTTTCAACCATGGCAAGACCAATTGGGTAAGTTCAAAATTCAACACATAACGGGAACTAAGTATCATCTCTCTCACACACACATGGTACAGAGTCAATATTACAATCTACTACTTATCTGGTTCATGCAACTATTAGCAAGTGATTATCATGTCCATAATCCTAATGCCATAACAAGATCCATAATGTTCACACATATATACATTTACGCAGTTCTAAAGCACAATTTTAGAGGGGCATCATTTTTCTCAAAAAAAAATAAAAAATGACTACTACCTTAAATACTTAAAAATCTCGTAATTACACAAAAACACAATACATTACAAAACAAAACACAATCCTACACAAATTAACCTAGACATGGTGTCTCTACAACCTTACTGTAGCCGATAGAAAAAAAAGCACGGCACTAAAAACCCACGGTGGCTATGGTATACCCCACTCCTAACTAAAACATGGGTATTGTCCCCAATGTGTTAAAATAATACAGAAAAGGAAAGTGAGAATATACTTAGAATGTACTAAGCGTCTGTGTCATGAGCATCCCCAGATGGGGGCATATAAGCCGGCGGAGGCAGTGGTGGTGGCATGCACTACTATAAGATGTACCCACTACTATGTTGCATGCCTCTACCTATCAACAACTGTGGAGTTCATCAAATCATGTTTGGCCATTTTAACGGCCTAGTCATATGGCATATAAGGATCCTGAAAGTCTCCAATATGACCTCTCTTGGGCCCAACTATCAGGACCTCTTCATCATCTTCTATGAGGAAATCAAAATATCTGGGTGTGATATGCTATAGAAATATAGCACTTTCGACACTTAAAACTATGAAAAAATGCAAGTTTCTTAGGTTATTTTATTAGATATAATGCATTTTGGGTATATTTTACAGGAAATTATGTTTTGGATGCTAAGTTCCTGAAAAAAATGAAAAAAGATGCTTCTGACTACTTATAGGAGCAATTATGGATGTTCAGGATACTTTTTGAATTGTTCATGACCAAAACATGTGCGGGAATTGATGAAGAGTAGAAAAATAACTTCAGGCACATGCTAAGTCAACATGTGGACTGCATGTAGGCAAACCATGTGTCAGAAGTCCAAAAACTTGAGACTTAACCCGCAAGAAATTTTGCTCTGGGCATGTGCGGTCACTACATGCGCCTAGCCTGCAGGCCCCATGTACTACATGCGCCCAAGGACAGGGCGCATATTGAGACTACATATAGACACCGATCTTTTTTCCTCCTATTTTGTTTAGGCTTTAATTTTAGGGTTTCCTCATTTACTATATACCCTTATGTGCTTTTTAGTAGAAGTCACAAACTCTTGATACTCACATATATATTTTGATTTTAGACTTGGAATTCACTTATATTGATTTTTGTTGATTAATTCAGTTACAATTTTTAATTTTTACTTGTGATTATTATGATTTCATCTTATGATTGAAATCATGAATGTTATTGGTTACTTCACAAGCATGAGCAGATAAAAACCCTTGGCTAGGGTTGTGGAAACCTAAGCAAATTGACAAAGTAGGGGTTGTGTTATTGTTGTTCTGAACTGATACCCATGAGTGTATTGTATTATCTTCACTTTAACAGTTATCTTAGCCGTTGCAAACGTTAGGATCCTACCTAGATTATTTCTACTTGCTCCAAAAGAGGAGTAGTCACTAGAAAAAGATAATCTCAATAGTAATTTGGAGTTTAACTATCAATCCATGATATTAGGTATTATTTAAGTAAGACGATTAGATTTTATCCAATAACTAGAGACTCAAAAGATAATAGTTAATTGGGATCAAGATAAAGGTTAGTAAGGCAACATCCTGAGACTCAAAAGGTAAAGGGTGACATTCTTTTACTCATCCAAAAGATTGTAGAATGTACATAGCTTATCGATTCTGCAGGCAAGGTGTTAGGTTGGTTTAACAAAGCATGATAAGCCTATAAAGTTGAGAAGCCATGGGGAACCCAATCATAGTGTTCACCTATGATTGAATACAATCGAAGGTTATATTTGCTACTAGTTCTACACTGATAATTATAATTCCCCATTTACTTTTCTAGTTCCACCTGTTGATCACAACTGTTGAGAAAAACAATTTCACATATTTCCTTGGGATTTGACCCCAACCTTTGTTGGGTTACTATATTTAGCAGTGACTGTATCATCTTTAGAAAGGAGATGTAGCTTGGACGTCACCAAGTTTCTGTGCCATTGCTAGTGAATACGATGTTGATTTGTGAACTAAGGTTGTTGCAGTTTATGGGTCATTTTGTTTTTGTTATTAGTTGGGTATACGCCGGTGTATGCCTAGCACATGGAGTAGAGGCAATCTTTTACTCTCAGTGACTTCAAAACTAGAGAGGATCCACAAACACCTTATAAGATGATACAATTAAAAAATGATAACATTCCTAAAAGGGTTCGTGATGATGTGCCTAATCCTCTTCCCAAAAGAGTTTAGGATATTATTGATTAGAAAATAAGTGCACTTCTAGCATAAGATGCTAATGAGAGAAGGGTAATAGAAGAAGCTCAGTGGATAAATAAGAAGGCAGAGCTAGCTGAGCAGAGATAATAAGAAAACCACCGAGCAACATTAGGTGGAAATTAGAAAAGAGCTAGAAGTGGTCGTGTTCAAGTGATCCACGCATATTAGTATATGAAGGCATATATAGATGATGATGAAGATCTAGGATACATTGAAACAACAAAGACTGGAGCCATTATCACTCCTATTTTACCACCCAATGTCAAGTTTAATATTTCAAGTGCCATGATCCAACTCTTATTCTTGAAGGGTGTGTTTGCAGGGTTGCCTACGATGATGCAAACATGTATCTGGCGAATTTTACAGGGATTTGCACTTTATATACCACACTTGAGGTAGATCCATAGGCACTTAGACTAAGGTTGTTCCCCTTCTCACTTAAAGAAAAAGCATTTTTATGGCTAGGGAAACTTCCAAGAGGGTCTATCACTACATGAAATGAGTTACACAGACAGTTCTTTAATAGGTTCTTTTCTTCATCCAGGATGTTGTAGCTTAAGGATGACATTTATAATTTCAAGAAGCTACAGTCTAAGTCCATGTATGAGGCTTGGTTCAGGTTCAAGAAGAAGTTGATAATGGCTCCCAGCCATCAAATTTCAGGGACAAACTTAATAGAGTTATTCTATAGAACCCTGACCATCATTCTGGAGCCATTATAGACACTATATCTAGAGGATAAATTATAAGATTGCACTGGGAGGTAGCTTCTGATATTCTAGACCAAATCTCTATCACTAACCAAGGGTGGCAAACTCGAAAGGCTAAGAGGGGTTCTGGTACTTATGTTATTGGTGCCCCTAGTGACAAAAGAGTAGATGATGATTTCATGGTGCAAGATAATATACTATAAAGGACTGATCTTGGGTTGCTGGCAAAGCAGTTCATGACTATGAATTTTGAGAAAATTTATGCAGCAAGAGCATAGGGTGCACCTTCCAGATCTTATGATTTTGAATTAGAAGAGGAGTCTAGGTATTTAGATTGTCACTTTGAGGGTTTCTGATCCCAAGGGCAAGGAAACCAAGGTTGGAACTACTATGATGATAGATATAAAGATCGGAGTAGGGACAGAGATGATGACTTAAAATTTAGATATGATTACAAGGAGAAGGGAGATAGGTGCATTCTGCCTGGTATATGAGATATGGAATCAAGAATAGAAGAAATGTTGACAAAACTAGTGAAAGGGCAGGAATGTCAGGAAGCTATCCTAAAGGAGATCAAGGATGATATTTCAGGTTTGACTTAGAAGGTTGAGTCTCATGCAATGGCTATCAAATAATTAGAGTATCAATTTAGGTAGATGTCTACCATTTAGTATCAATTACAATAAGGCATTCTCTCGAGTTACACGGTGTAAAATCCTTCAAATATCAATAATTTTCAAGATATCACTACTAATTATGGTGCCAATATTGATGATCTCCATGTACCTACTATTGAGGAGTTAAAGATAGATAGGACTGAGAGTGATGAGACACCTGAGGTAGAGTTTGAGAAGTCAACATGGGGTAATGATGATTTTGAGTATGATAGTAGTGAGCATTGCATTATCAGCCCAATGATCATGTGCACCCTTATAGTGTAACCTAGTAGAAGAAAAGGAGCATCCCAAAGTAGTCACCATTCCTTGTTTTATTAGGCCTTTCAAGGTCAAACAGGCTTTATGTGACTCGGGATCAGAAGTAAATGTGATGTCATTAGTTGTGTACAAGTTATTAAGGATAGGAGAACTCAAACGTACATCAATAAAGTTATTTATGGATGACTCATCTGTGAAGAAACCAAAGGGTATTTTATGTGACATTGAAAAAAGGGTGGCATCCTTTACGTTCCTCACTGATTTCATGGTTCTTAATTGTGAGGTGAATTTTTAAGCCCTCATTATATCAGGTAGACTCTTTCTATCAACTGGTAGGGTGTTGATTGATATGGACTTGAGAGAGATCAGCTTTGAACTAAATAAAGAGAAAGTATTTTTTTAATATATGTATAATAGTGCAGCAGCTAGATGATATACAACTGGTATCTATGATAGACACTATTGATGAGGATGTTATTACAAAATCCAGTGTGCTAGATATATCAGATGTTGAGAAGATAATAGAGGTAACATACACTCAGCTACTGAGTGTTGAGATCAAGGTGCTAACATTATATGAATAGATCGACCATGGGTCCAGACTATAATAGAGATGGTTGAGGCTAGACTACAGTCTGTCCATCAAGATATGATGTTACAGCTATGAGATAAGTTGTATTCATGGATAGATACTTTTGAGGGTCAAGTATCATCTCGGTTCAGTAGGATTAAAATGACAAATCTAGGATACATTAGGGAAGAGGTGGACCTACTTAGAGTAAAGGTATACTCCCTCACTGAGAGCCACATATCAGCCATCCTCCAGTTATATCCGCTATTGTAAATCCATCACTTTCATGTGGTCCTATATACTTTGATTTATTCTCATAAGATGACGTGCCAGTCCCCATAGTTGGGACCAAGAGAGATCGAGAGAGGGACCTATAGAATCTAGTCATTCCATATGAGCAAGCCCTGAAAAGTGCCTCCCATGTTTTGATGGAGACTAGGATCCTTAATAGAAAAAGGCATATTGTTCTAGCTTTGGGTCCATCCTATAATAGTGCATCGCCACCACCATGGCCTCCACCAGTGAGTATACCCTTATCTGGGGAAGATCGTGACAAGGATGCTTAGTGCGTTCCAAGTATGTCCTTGTTCCCTTTGTTTTATATTATTTTAGCGCACTGGGGAAAATGCACAGTTCTTTAGTTAGGGTGGGGAATAGCATATCCGCCGTGAGATTTTATTTCCATGCTTCTTTTCTTGTCATCCACGGTATAGCTGTAGAACTGACATATCTAGGTTAATTTATTTCATATTATATTGTGTCATTTTTATGTAATTAGGAGATTTTTAAGTATTTAGGGTAGTAGTCATATTTTGATTGATTTTTATACCCCTTCAAAAGTGTTTTAAGAACTGTGTGAAGGCACATATATGTGAACATTATGGATTTTGTTATGGCATTAGGATCAGGGGCATGATAATCAGATACTGACAATTGCATGAACCGAATAGGTAGTATGTTGTGCTGTGACTTTGTTCCTTGTATGTATGAGATACTACTAAGTTCCATTTGTGTGTAGGATTCAAAACTTTCCTGATTAGTTTTGCCTAGGGCATAGGATAGTTGGTTAGAAAAGGATCATAGACCATTTTTTATGTTAGACTACTTTTAGCGTAAATGATTTCCCTATGTGAAAAAGTATCCCTTGATCCTTCTTTTGAGCCTTGTAACCTATTTTTTATTTCACCTATCAACTTTCCATTCATTTTTCAATAATCTATTTTGGCCCTAGTCTATGGACATTGTGCACCTCAACTCAGGAAAATCACCCAAGTTGATGGCGATTATCATAGGGGTGTGTAATGTAAAATAGGAATGTAGAAGGGTAAAATAAGAGAAAAATTTAGTAGGGTTGGATGTGGTAGAAAAAGAAAAGAAAAAAATTATGAAAAAGTAAAAAAGAAAGAATAAAAGACAACACCCAACCTGAATATGCAATAAAGAATAAAAAGGGAGAAATATGGACAGAATAAAAAAAAGTTGGCAAATAAGTGGGACCCCAAAGTTTGTATAGTGCCAAGGAGGCTTATTCATTTGATATCCATATGTACCATATAAAGCCTCCCAAGCCTATAATACAAGCCGAGAAAAGTCCTATAGTGATCCTAACTTGACTATCTGAAAATTAAGGTAAAGAGAATAAGGGCAAGCGTATGGTATTTGATGCACAATGATTGAAAATTCTCTTCTGAGTGTGAGTGTATTTTGACTATCACTACACTAACATGCATTATTTCATATGAGTGAGTAGGGCATCTTTGTCGTGAGGGCACTTGAGTCATATTGCTAGCTTTTTTCTTGTTTTGGGTAGTGTAACTTGTCTTTATATGCATGGTTGTCTGGTACTAATGTAATGCCATAACATGATCCCATTGTGTCACATTGTTTTACTTTATGTTATACCAAGTTGGTTTTGAAAAATGAGAAAGGAGGGGGTCTTATGATTTGAGCTTAAAGTGTTGATTGACTACCTTGAATAGCTTAGATTCTCCTAGTTAAGAATCGTGTTTTATTTTGTTTTATTATGTTTTGCTGCCTGAGGACATGCAAAATCTCCAAGTTGAGTGTATTGATTTGCTATAGAAATATATAACTTTCGACGCTTAAAACTATGAAAAAATGCAAGTTTCTTAGGGATTTTTGTCAGATATGATGCATTTTGGGTATGTTTTGCAGGAAATCAAGTTTTGGATGCTAAGTTCCTGAAAAAGATAAAAAAAGATATTTTTGGCAAATAATAGGAGCAATTATGAATGTTTGGGATATTTTTCAGATTGTTCGTGACCAAAACATGTGCGGGAATTAAAGAAGAGTAGAAAAATAACATCCGACACATACAAAGTCAATATGAGAACCCCATGTAGAACATATGGATAACATGTAGGAAAAGCATGTGGTAGAAGACCAAAATCCCGAGAGAGAACCAGCAGGAAATTTTAGTCTAGGCATATGCGATCACTACATGCGCCCAGCCTCAGGCCGCATGTACTACATGAACCCAAGGCCAGGCCGCATGTGGAGACCACATATAGCCACCGACCCTTTTCTGTTCGGGCTTTGGTTTTAGGGCTTCCTAAAGTACTATAAATACCCCTTATGTGTTTTTTAGTAGAAGTTACTCACTCTTGATACGGACAAATATATTTTGATTTTGATATTCAATGTTAGTCTTGGAATTCTCTTATATTGATTTTGGTTGATTAATTCAGTTAAGGTTTTCGGTTATTACTTGTTATTATTGTGATTTCATCTTATGCTTGCAATCATGAATGTTGGTGATTACTTCTGAAGCATGAGTGGCTAAAAACCCTTAGCTAGGGTTGTGGAAACCATGGCGAATTAATGAAGTAGGGAAAGTGCTATTGTTTTTATGAACTAATACCCATGCTTGCATTGTATTATCTTCACTTTAACAATTATCTTAGCGGTTGCAAACGCTAGGATCTCACCTAGATTATTGCTACTTACTCCAAAAGAGGAGTAGTGACTATTTAAAGATAATGACAATAGTAATTTGGAGTTTAATCATCAATCCACAGTACTAGGTATTATCTAAGTAAGTGGTTAGTTTTCATTTAATAACTAAAGACTCAGAAAATGATACTTAACTGGGATCAAGATAAGGGTTAGTAAGGCGACATCCTGAGACTCAAAAGGTAAAGGCTAAAATCCTTTTGTTAGTCCAAAAAACTGTAGAAGATACATAACTTATCGATTCTACATGCAAGGTATGGGGTTGGTTTAAAAAAGCATGATAAGTCTACGGAATTGAGAAGCGAGGGGGAACACAATACTAGTGTTCACCTACAACTGAATATAACCAAAGTTGATATTTCTCTACTAGTTAGACATTGATATTCAATACCCCCCATTTACTTTTCTAGTTTTGCCCGTTGATTGCAACAACTGAGAGCCACGATTCTACGTATTCTTTTGGGATTGATTTGACCCCAACCTTTATTGGGTTACTACATTTGGCAGAGACCATATCATTTTTTGAGAGAAGGTGTAGCTTGGATGTCACCAGGGTGCACGCGGAGGTGAGTTCTAGACCATTAGGGGTATGACTTAGGGAGAGTACTATATTTCTCTCTGTGAAAGAGCACACCTCTGCTTGCAATATGTCTATCTACTCCATCAATTGTGATAGATTCGAAACCTCTATCTTTGTAAATTAGGCTATTACCTATATATCAAACTCATTAAGACATATATGTAAGTCAATACGTAGCTTAGATAGGATAGCTCTCTATGTGGCCTCCTATCTAGCCTCCTCCCTCTCGAATATAGTCTGAACGCATGGATACATCTACTCATATAGAGTGGTCATCTCAGTCTCAACAACCTCTAACTGAGCATTAGTGGCCCTCCAACTATCCACTAAGCTCTACAAGAAATCTCGAGATATAGTAATCATACCTGTAGCAAGAGCTGTAGTGGACGGGTAAGTAGGCTTTGAAAATATGCTAACCAGCTTTGAGGTCGAAGCCGAGGATGATGAAGAAGTTGTCGGTGTCCCCTCATCCTAAGTACTCATATCTAGGGCCTCTCTCTACTCTCATATCTCAATATCAACATTAACTCCCGCATCACCTCCATGTGCATCACTAAGATTTTTGGAAACTATGGGCCCTTAGTCTGGGCTCAAAGTACTGTGGCAGGCTCATTAAATCTCCTGGGCAGGCTCGAATATGCTAGATCCTTCATACTCTTTTTCTACACAATAGCTGTCACAAGTGCCCTCCTATATACTCCCAATATATCAGGTACACCGACCTCATCACATAATCTCTAAAGCAGGTAGGGGAATGGTTGATTCATTATCTCCCCAAATACTCTATCATTGATCTCATACCCGAGGATGGATACATAATCAATAGCATATCCATCTATAAAACTAGAAACTAGAGTTGTTATCTCCTAAGTCAACACATTATCTAAAGTAGTGGGGAATAGTCTGTATTGAGAAACCACCAAACCTTAGCATCAAAGATCAACAACCCTTTTTTATCATATCATGACCCTCGATCCACAAGGTATCATCACCCAAAGTTGAAATATAGCTTGTTATCCACCCAGCCATCTCAACTCTCTCTCATCTATACTTAGCCTCCCGCTTAATATGTCTATCACATGTGACTCTCAGTCTGTAATCACACTCAACTATAGATGCGGGAGTGATATAATCTGAACCAAAAATGACCTAACAACTAGTCTCTTCTGAAAGATCAACCCTGACCCCTCTCACAAGGGTATGATCAAGCTGTGGATGCTCTATATGTCTCATCTGGCCTAGAATCTGTGCATAGTATGAACTACTGTGGATCTATAGGATGCATAAAAATCTCACTCCATAGCTAGGCTATAATAATTTAGTAGTCTTGTCATCTACTCTAACTGCTAACGATCAAATATAGCTCGTAACTGTGGTACTGAACTCAACCTAGATAGATCAATCTGGCGCTTATTATAAATAAGCCTCTTAGGCCTGCCTACCTCTGAAATACAATTGTCTATATCATAAATCTCTCACAACCCCTCAACATACTACCTCAAATTTTCCTCCTCAAAAGGTACCTTCGGGGTATGTGTGGGTGCGGGACTCTGCCCCTGTTGTAATGGTGCATCATAGGAAGCCTACTCGGTACCCTTCTTAGACTGGGTACATATGAATATTGTACATGGGTGGTGGTACCCTTCTCAAACTGGGGTACCGCTGATGACTCCTCCTGCTCTGCATCCTTGGAAGAATCTTGGGACCCTTTCTCAGACTAGGGATCTTGAGCTACTCTCTTTGTGTCAGACTCAGAATCTGCCTCCTCATCATCATGATCACTCAATGGAGAAGAATATAGAGGTGATCTCTGTTTTGATTTCAACCTCGACCAAGATACACATGCCTATACAATTTGGATAATTTGAGTAGGCTCAGCTCGAGAGCTAGACTAAGTAAAAGCTGGTCGTCTACCCTACTTTGACTACTCAAGTAATGGTTTTTCCATAGACCAAATATAATAGTCTTGATTTCCTAGTGCGTCCTCTATTAAATCTATGTGTCACCCTATCTGCAGCCTCTCTAAGTCGGGCAATAGGGTACTCCCCCATTGAACTATTGGGCTCGGGGGACTTATCCCACCTCCTCGATGTCCAAACTTTCTTCTTCATAGAAGATTTTGGTGCCATATGTACCTGAAAAACTAGCCGTTATTTTCCAATAAAAATGTGGGATTGAAAAAGTTGAAGACAAAACTCAAAATTCAAAAAGTTTGAACTTTTCCTTAATTTGCATACCCCTATAACCTATTTGAAGTCCCACCAAGTCCAATGTGCACTCACATGTCAACAATCATGATTTTCAAAGAAAACTAACATGCTTAACTTTTGGGATTACTCTACTCATTCAAGTTCAACTTCTACTTAGGGCCTAACCTTAGAATTTAATTCAAAATAAGGACCTATATTAAGATTTTAGGCGACTTCGAGGATCCTACATAAAAGCATGATAGATTCTAAATATTTTTCATGGGAATACACATATCAACTTTTTTATTTAATAAATAAATCAATACATAACCATTAGGAGCTGAGAAAGTTACCCTTTTTATGAGATTCCGGAAGTCAACAATGAAGAAATCGAGCAAAACCCAAGTTGGAATT